>NW_020174705.1:5034889-5262150 GCF_003031525.2 Neophocaena asiaeorientalis asiaeorientalis
ACTATGTGTCTCGGTGTGTTTCTCCTTGGGTTTATCCTGTATGGGATTCTCTGCACTTCCTGGACTTGGGTGGCTATTTCCTTTCCCATGTTAGGGAAGTTTTTTGACTATGACCTCTTCAAATATTTTCTCGGGTCCTATCTCGCTGTCTTCTCCTTCTGGGACCCCTATAATGCGAATATTGTTGCGTTTAATGTTGTCCCAGAGGTCTCCTGGCTGTCTTCATTTCTTTTCATTCTTTTTTCTTTATTCTGTTCCGCAGCAGTGAATTCCACCATTCTGTCTTCCAGGTCACTTATCTGTTCTTCTGCCTCAGTTATTCTGCTGTTGATTCCTTCTAGTGTATTTTTCATTTCAGTTATTGTATTGTTCATCTCTTTTTGTTTGTTCTTTAATTCTTCTAGATCTTTGTTAAATATTTCTTGCATCTTCTCGATCTTTGCCTCCATTCTTTTTCCAGGGTCCTGGATCATCTTCACTATCATTATCCTGAATTCTTTTTCTGGATGGTTTCCTATCTCCACTTCATTTTGTTGTTTTTCTGGGGTTTTATCTTGTTCCTTCATCTGGTACATAGCCCTCTGCCTTTTCATCTTGTCTATCTTTCTGTGAATGTGATTTTTGTTCTATAAGCTTCAGGATTGTAGTTCTTCTTGCTTCTGCTGTCTGCCCTTTGGTGGATGAGGCTACCTAAGAGGCTTGTACAAGTTTCCTGGTGGGAGGGACTGGTGGTGGGTAGAGCTGACTGTTGCTCTGGTGGGCAGAGCTCAGTAAAACTTTAATCCACTTGTGTGCTGATGGGTGGGGCTGGGTTCCTTCCTCCTTGGTTGTTTGGCCTGAGGCGACCTAACACTGGAGTCTACCCGGGCTCTTTGGTGGGGCCAATGGTGGACTCTGGGAGGGCTCACGCCAAGGCGTACTTCCGAGAACTTCTGCTGTCAGTGTCCTTGTCCTCACGGTGAGACACAGCCACCCCCTGCCTCTGCAGGAGACCCTCCAACACTAGCAGGTAGGTCTGGTTCAGTCTCCTATGGGGTCACTGCTCCTTCCCCTGAGTTCCACTGCACACGCTACTTTGTGTGTGCCCTCCAAGGGTGGAGTCTGTTTCCCCCAGTCCTGTCAAAGTCCTGCAATCAAATCCTGCCAGCCTTCAAAGTCTGATTCTCTAGGAATTCCCCCTCCCCTTGCAGGACCCCCAGGTTGGGAAGCCTGACGTGGGGCTCAGAACCTTCACTGCAGTGGGTGGGCTTCTGTGGTATGTGTTCTCCAGTTTGTGAGTCACCCACCCAGCAGTTATGGGATATGATTTTATTGTGTTTGCACCCCTCCTACTGTCTCATTGTGGCTTCTCCTTTGTCTTTTTTGGGGTATCTTTTTTGGTGAGTTCCAGTGTTTTCCTGTCGATGATTGTTCAGCAGTTAGTTGTGATTCTGGTGTTCTTGAAAGAGGGAGTGAGAGCACGTCCTTCTACTCCGCCATCTTGAACCAATCCTCTATTTGTATTCATTCTTCAATCTAACTCAAGTTCTGAAATCAGTAATGAGTCCTACAAGATTTGAGTCATTCCTTTTTCATTTTCCTATGACTCATACTTCTTTCTTCCTGGCAGGGGGTGGGGGTACGAGGGGGAACTCTCCAAACTCTGCAAGTCCATACTCTGCAGGCATCCCTTTGGTCCGAAATATTATATGTATCACTTAATTTAAATTGTGTATATAATAAGGTCCGTGAAAAAAAAGGTCAATAAAATGTTAATATCAAAATGTTGGGATTTAGGGTGATCTTTACTTTGTTCAATGCATTTTATGTATTATTTGAAATTTGAAAAATAAATACCAGTGTTGAAAATACTAAAAAAAAAAAAAAAGAAAGACTTACTGGCCCACCAGTAGGAGGCATTTGCAGTCATCCAGATGGGAGTTGATGGTGGCCTGGGCTGTGATCATGGCAGAGCTGGTGGAGTGGAGGGATAGCAATCAGGGATATTTAAAGAAAAATGCCACCAGATGGAAATACAACCTCAGAGGTCCAGTTTTCCAGGTGTTCCCTCTAACAACACACAGGTATACTTTTAGTCTTTTACTACGCCTATTTAAAATTTTGGGGTGGACTGATACAGTCAAGCATAACAAATAAAACACATAAAAAGTATTCAAAAACATTGTAAGAGTGGACATCCAATAGAGCTTATATTTATGGGCACTGAATTTATCTCTGAGCTTCCTGGCAGCAAAGGCAAAATGAGAGACGTATTGGGTTATAGAAGCTATATTTCATGGTGAGAAGGAACACAAAGTTCCTCTGCAGGAGGGAACATTGCATAGCACTGAACTCCGAGAGGGAGTCAGTCACTTGCACCATATTTAAGGGGTATTTTGCAATAGAAAACAATGTCTTCAGCAGAAAGATTGTCTGCATTGACATTTCTTGCCCTCATCTGTTGTAAATGCTGAGGTCATGGTGTTAAATTTTAACTTGGTTGAGGCAGTTTCATGAGGAGATATAACATGGTCCATGTGCCCGTCTTTCTAAGTTAATACAAGACTAGAGCTTAGAGAATCCTGAGAAATGGATGACTCACATGCCCATTAGATTATCTGTCTCAGGTATTAGATTTCTCGGCTGAGCTTCTGGAAGTAGGAGCTGGATTTTAGTGAACTCATGGCGGGACTCCCTCATAAATGCCACCCTCCGAGTGATGAAGGAAATGTACGTGCTTGAAATACTGGGGCCACAGGGATCTGCAGAACTTTGCAGCTTGATATTGATTCTTATCGAGCTGGAGAAGGACCCAGTGTGGCCTATCATGTAGCAAAAAGTGTTGGAATCGAACGAAAACCTGGTATGAACCCATTTCTGCCACTAACATGTTATGTGACTAGGGGCAATTTAGTTTGCCTCTTGTAGACTCAGTTTCCTCATTTATAACCTAGGGTAAAAGTGGGCATCTTACAGGGATGTTCGGAGGATTGAATGCTATAAGAAGTGTCAAGTACCTAAAACAGTGCTTAGAACAGAGGCATTCAATTCATTATAGATACTATTATTTTTTTCATTGTAAATGGAAAGTGATTTAACTGTTTTGCTGAACCTTACAGCTAATCTCAGGCTATTACCACAGCCCAAGATGCATATTTCTAAATCCAAAAGAATGCAAGAACTAAATGTATATTCCCGAGATTTCCTGGGAAGGGGGACTTGGAGGAGGAGGTGGCATCACAGTGTAAAACTTCCTGTCTTAGGTGCCCTAGGAGCAGGAGTCTGGGAGGGGATTCTTGTTAGGAGATGTATTGGGAGAGTACTTTCTGCAGAAGGGGAGTGAAAAAAGGATGAGGAAGATAAGAGTAAGCAAGGATGTGGATTCAGCAGGGATCTAGTCTCAGACTGGTCCCACAGGAGGCCCTGGAATGTGAATTGCACCACAGAGTTGGTCCCATCTTTTATCTTGGAGGGTAGGCATAGCCTCCCAGGTGAGGACGTTTCCATGTGGAGGGGGGATGTGTGAGTTATGTCAGCCAACACTCCAGCCTCTGGGGGCAGATGCTCTATCAGTTAAAGGAGGCACCAAGAGCATCCACTACACTTCCTAAAACTCACGTATCAGTTCCCAGTTTCCTCCCCCTTTTCATCAGCTGCCCATATCGCTCTCCTTTCTCGCTACAATCCTCTCTTGCAACCTCCCTTACTCCTTTTCTTTAAGTCAAAGTCTCTTCTTTCCTCGCCCACCACTTGAAGCTACCCAGCCCCCTTTTAACACAGAACAGTTATTCCATTCTGCTTTCTTTCCTTTGCATCCTTATCCAGCCTCCTTAAAGGCTTGTAGATACTTAAACGCTTTAATATTTCATATTTCTATCATTACTATCTCCTGGGAAACATGTAAGTAGGATCACTGTTATTCTCAAAAATCAGCTTTGAATCTGCCAGAACACATGGGGAAAGATACAGTAGCCACCCTGGAGGTTTGCTCCACTTAATTTAAAAGAGAAGCTTTGTGTTAGAAGGACATGCTTCAGCACCTAGGAGAGCAACTAGCCTCAGGGTGGCCCTCTCTTGGATGCCATACCTTTTCATCCCTACTGCAAATCTCAGGAGACTCAGTGTCTGTCCCCTGGCTTTCCCCCCCCCCCCCCCCCCCCAATCACTAGACAGCCTATAAATCATGCCTTTTATTTCTGTTCCCTTAACTCCTCTCTCTTTGAGCAGACTGGTTTCACTCTGAAATGTTACAGGTTTGAGCTTTGAGCTCCAAATGTTTTTTCATGATTCCCTAGAAGGCCAAGGATTTAGGAAGCAGCCTCTGTGTATCATAGAGCAAGGTTCTGACTGTGCTACCTGAGAGGTGGGGAGAGGCTGACTCACGATGTGTTTCTGAAAGATCTGGTGGACCTCTTGCTCAGACACAAAGCCAATCAAACCTCAGATGCATTCAGGCCTAGAGAACGATCCTGGGGCCAGAGTCCATTGTCGCACCTGACCCTCATGGAGGAGTGGCGATAATATTAGCTAATAGTGACAGGCACTTTGGGGCATCTGCATGTAAAATCATATTTCATTCTTTCCACAACATACGTGGGTTCTATTCTCAACACCGCTTCGCAGATGAATAAGTCAAGGCACAGAGGGGACATTGCACAGAGGTGTATGAATGGGCATGCCTAAAGCTTGGCAAGAGTTCCTGCAACAAAGTTATCTAAGTTCATAATTGCACCTTGACTGGAGGCAGTTCATTGATTAGTATCTAAGCTTTCTCCCTGCTCTCTGGATTTCACGGGTGGGGGTGGAAACCTAACTCATTTTGTCACTGTGGTGCACTCAGTTTCTAACACAATTATAGGCACATAGTAGCTGCTGAACACGTTATTCATTGATTCATGAATGGATGCATGCAGATGTGGATGAGAAGACTGGAGGGGAGGGTAGAGTATGTTTTCCAGGCAGAGGGAATATAATACGTGACAAAAGGGTTAAAAAAAAATAGGAGAAAGAGACAGACAAAGAAGAAAACTTCCCAAACAACTGCAGTTCTGTGAGGAGATTTATTTCAGTAGATGTAAGTACAGAGATGGAGATTCTATTTCCTTCCTAACCCTTTTGTCCTGTTCATCCCAGCCTCCCTGATCTGGCCTCATGCAACCAGTCTCTCGTCTGTACTCTTCCCAGGCCATCCCTTCAGCCCAGTAATCTGTTTCTGTCCTTTCAAGAAGTTAATAGGACAAAAACAAATCACCGCTCTCCAGCAAGTCATGCAGGGTTCTTGGGGACCTGGCGGCCAGCTCTGAGAAGGACATGAGAGGAGTGGGCAGTGCCAGAAATGCCAAATCAGCCTCCTTTCCCTGGAAGAAATCACAACCACCATCAAGACATCCAGGAAGGTGCAGGAGCCCCCTCTAGGTCCCTGAGACTCCAACCCCTAAAAGCCAAGCCTATGCAGCTCAGACAAACCTTTCCCCTGGGAGAGTGGCTAGTGCAGTGGTTCTGTTTGGGAGGCATGTGAGGTTCAGAGAAGCTGTTGTTGTATCAGTAATCACCACGTCGGCCTCGAAGATACCCACCTCCCCTCCTTTATCCAACTCACAATCCCTCTTCACTCTCTCCTGTGCCTGGTTGCAAGACACTGAGACAACTCTGATTAAATTTCACATCTCGGCATCCCCTTAGTCACATTTGTTTCCCTCGACCGTCTCAACCCACCATCTCCTGACAGCTGGATGTGAGGCTGTTTCTCACAATTGTCCTCACCTCTCCATTCTCACTGTCACTGTTTAAGGCAGGATCCTAATTACTGCCCTTTTGAACAATTTTAGGCTCTGACAACCTGATCCTCTCACCTCTGGGGTCCCCTTTTAGAATTCGTCTTGCAGTCTGTAACTGGAATGGCTTTCCAGAGCCGAACTGTGATTGCTTAGACTCTAAGGATGAAATGTGACACTTAGCCTGGCACTCAAGGCCCTCCCTGGTCTGATCTCAATTCATTTGTTCAGATGGCTTGCTCCTAATCGCCGTTCACACCTGTGCTAGCCAGTACAGTAGCCGTTAACCACGTGTGATCATTACATTTATATTTAAATGAACTAAAATAAACTTAGAAATTCAGTTCCTCAGCTATAACAGCTCCGTTTCAAGAGCTTAGTGGCCACATGGAGCTCACGGCTACCTTATTGGACAGTAAGGATTTAGGAAATATCCATCACCACAGAAATTTTTGTTGGGCATTGCCGTTTTACACGTCATAAACCCAACCCGAAGGATACTTTTTGCTCTTCTTTTTTTCATAGGCTCAGTTTTTCCATCTTAATGCTTTTGCTCACGGTCTCACCTCTACTGGAAATGCTCTCGCTCAGTCTCGCCGTGCCCAGACATTCCTGATTCTTCAAGGTTCCTTTAGGAAGTCTTCCTTGCTTCTCCACCTACAAGTGACTTGTCCTCCCTTTAAACTCTCATAGCCCCCAGTACTTCTGATGGCACTTGTAACTCATAGTCATTCATAGTTATACAAGTTGTAGTGCCTGTCACGTGTTCTGGGCTTAGTGGATGTTTATTGAATGAATGAATAACCATCCTTCTTTTGGACTGTAACCTCTAAATACTGACACGTGCTCATCGTCCATCTGTCATGAGTCAGGCATCCTAGGAAACTTATTTATAGTGTCCCCAACCCTTGGAACAGAACCATTTGGTAGGAATTAATATTCCCATTTTATAGATGAATAAACTGAGGCTCAGACATTCAGCATCCCTATCCCAAGGCCCACAGTTGAAAACTAGCAGAGCCAGGGTTTGAACCCAAGTCTGAATGACTCTAAGGCTCTGTTTTCCCACAGAGTAGCACTGCGCTGCCTTTCTTTGAAGTGAAGTTCCTTCGTTTTATCATAGGGAAAAGCCTTCATTAAATTTCTCCACTACTCCTGCCCAGAGACCGCTATGTAGTTGTTACTCTTTAAACACTGAATGACAAACTCAGAAGTTACAAAGAGACCCCAAGACCTGGTACTCACCTTCAAATGCTGCTCTCATGGTCTCTTAGGCCTGTGGAGTTGACTGTACTGTTAACTTTGCCCTTGGCTATAATAGTTCTCATCTCGGGTGAGTCAGCCGAAACTCCTTCACCCTCATCACACACATGTACCCCTTTCCAGTCCCCCGTGGTTGGACTCTGGGCTTCCGGCCTTCTCTTGAACTCGCCTGAGCTGACTTACTTCTATCGGGGGTGTGTGTGTATGTGTGTGTTTTGGGGGAAGTATGTTCTCTACTGGAAAATATAGATAAACCCCACCCAGTTTTTTTAGAAGGTGGTTCCCCCCAATCAACACGTGCCATAATAATCGGCACTCCACTTCTTTGCTCCTAAATATTTCCAAGGCCTTTTCTCCCTCTCTCTGCACCCTTGTTCATGGTACCACGTTGCTGTTTCCTTCTCCAGAAGTCATCCTGATTCCTCTGCCCTTCCTGGTGTTTCAATAGCAAGCAGAACCCACTCTACACAAAGACATGGCCAGTTAGATGCTCATTTGCATAAGGGGGGCATTTATTAGACTCACTTACTATATGTTTCTCTAGATCTTCTAGTCCATAAAACATCCCAAGCTCATTCAGACAGAGGTGGGTGATAAGTGACTAGGAAGGAGGGGGTGGTGGGGCCAGGCAGACAAAAAATACTGTTTCAGTTGTCGGAGTGTATCCACCTCCATTTTATCTAGAAGACTTCAGAGGCTCAAAAAAGTAAAGCTGTTTGTTCCAAGCCACCCTCTAAGAGAGGAACTTGTAGTCAAACCCAGACGTCTGACCTTATTTCATCAGTCTCTATTTCCCCCTCTCCCCGAAAAACCACCTGTCAGATTTGGGCTAACTTAGCCATTGCTCTGCCCCCCCTGGATGGATGCATCCTCATCCTTCACCAGTCCTCATTGAGAGGACCGCAGGGAAGCAAATTTGGGGACCTTGGCTGTGCGAGCCATACGAGTGCACTGCTGAGCTGGCGCCCTCTCCCCTTGCCGAGGGAAGCTGGTGGAGGCCCGTTTCCCTCTAAGCCGGGCATATGTCACCTTCGGGCAAAAGATGAGCTAATAGAATTGAGATGAATGTAATTGGCAGAAGGTCAGCGAGGGAGCCATGTGCGTCTGGAGCTTCCCGAAAAGGCCAGTGTGTTTCCTTCTCCCCTGTCTCGCGATTAGTATGCAGGTAAGGCAGATGGGCCTCTGCAGAGTAATTGGATCATTTGGAGATTGGCAATGTCTGGTGTATGTACAAAGCCTCAACAGTGATTAGATCCTGCCCGCTCATCTCAGCAAGCCTTGAAATTCTCCCCACTGTGAAAAACTAATTTTCTGTGGGAATTTATTAAATAAGGAATCTGCATGCCACTTTACCTTGCAAGTCAGGCCAGCAGAATACAAAGCTTCCCCTCAACTTTGATGCCTGTTCTTAGCAGAGACCTCCGCATCACCTGGGGAGAGGTGTTTAGCAGCTGGGTTTGTTTCAGGGCATGTGAGTTTCTCACTGCGTCCTCAGGGCAAGAAATATGGGAAAAGCCCCCTAGTAAAAGGCCATAATGAGGCAGAGTGATTGGAAGAAGCAGAATGCAGGGTGGGTGGGGGTGGGCAGGAAGAAGTCAGGCTCAGGCATTGGGGTCCTGGTGTGTTCTCCTTTCCTGCTGGGGACCGAACTGTGTCCCCACAAATTTACATGTCAGAATCAGTCCTAAGCCCCCAGCATCTCAGGATGTGTTTCTCTTTGGAGATAGGGTCTTTAAAGAGGTAAGTTAAAATGAGGTCATTAGGGAGGACCCTAGTTCCACATGACTGGTTTTCTTGTAAGAAGAGATTAGGACCCAGACATAGAGGGAAGACCATGTGAAGACACGGGGAGAAGACGGCCATCTGCAAGCTGAGGAGAGAGAAGCCTCAAAAGGAACCAACCCTGCTGACACCTTGATCTCAGACTTCTAGCCTCCAAAGCTCACAGTTTAAGCTCACAGTTTGTGGTACTTTGTTATGGCAAATTAATACACTCATGTGATGCCTCTTCCAGAAGAATTCCAAATTGATCTGCTTGGAATTAATCTCTTTTCCTCCCCAAATCAAAGATAAATAGGTCTCCTCTCTATGTCAACTCTTGGTGGCAAGTGGCCACCCGAAGCTCTGAGGCAGGATGCGATTCTTGGGGTGAATCCAGACAAGGGGGATGCTGTGCATGGCTATGGCTTTGGCCACGGGTGAGGGTAGAGGCCACCCACATGCCCACTTGATGAGTCTCTTAGCTAGCACTAAAAATGTAACTAGTATTTTCTGGGACTTCCCTGGCAGTCCAGTGGTTAAGACTCCGTGCTTCCACTGCAGGGGGTGTGGATTCGATCCCTGATAGGGGAACTAAGAGCCCACAAGCTACGCAGCACGGCCAAAAATATGTAACTAGTATTTTCTTTGAAAGGAGTGTTACAAGTTGAATTTATCCCCCCAAAATTCATATGTAAAAGTCCTAACCCCCAGTACCTCAGAATGAGACCTTGTCTGCAGACCAGGGTCATTGTAGACGTGATTAGTTTAGATGGGGTCCTACTGGAGTAGGGTGGGCTCCAAATCCAGTAGGACAGGTACCCTTAAGAAAGGGGGAAATTTGGACTCAGACACACACATAGGAAGAACACCATGTATAGATGAAGGCAAAGATGGGGCTGATGCTTCTAGAAGGACCATCAAAAGTTGCCAGCAAACCACCAGGAGCCAGGAGAGAGTCATGGAACAGACACTGCCTCCCAGAGCTCAGAAGGAACTAACCCAGCCAACCTGGGTCTCTGACTTCCAGCCTCCAGAACTGTGAGACAACACGTTTCTGTTGTTTAAGCCACCCAGTCGTTAGGGCAGCCCTAGGAAACTAATACAAGGATGCCGATTTTTTCATACGGAAGAGCCCTGGACTTGAATTCCGGACACCTGGGTTCTGGTTTGTGGCTCACCTCTGAGGTGGGTGTGCAGGGCAGGTGGGTTTCTGAGGAAGCAGGCTCTGAAATGGTTGGCATATGCAGGAGGCTTATCAGGGAGGGGTCTCCAGGATCCACACCTGTGGCAGGGAAGAGACCAAAGCAGGGGTTAGGTAGAGGGGGTGGTTGAACTGCAGGGCCATCTCAACAAAAGCCTAAGCAGACCCAGTGGACAGTCTCAAAGATTGAATGACCATTCAGAACCGCCCACACTGGGGCGAGGGGCTGGATCTTTCGCACCTGAGCTGCCCCAGGAAGAGGGCAGCTTCATCGAGGTGGTCCCTTCAGCTGAGGCGTTCCCAAGGGAGGGCTGAGAGCTGAGGACCATCTGCTGCCTGCATTCCCAGAAACTGGGGCATGAATCCTTGGTTCCTGAAGGCGGTCTGGGTGGCTCACGACAGCGTCCAGCACGAGGCCTGACCTTGATCAGATCTCTGGATGGGAAAATGCTGGGTGTTCAGGAAGGTGTACGGTTGAATTGTATGCTCTTCAAAGGATGATTTCCTGATTTAGAGAATTGAGTCTCTCAGGAGGGGTGAGCACTCTTACCAGTTAGGGGGTATCCAAACAGAAGCTCTATGCCTTCCCAGAGGCACTAGGGAGGAGAGCAGGGGCGGGGGATGCGTGCATTTGGTGGATACTTCCTGCAGTCCTTCAAAACTTGGAAACTTTGCAGATTATCGACCTGTGGCTTCAGGGCAGCACGAACAGACCCAGCAATTTATGTGAGAAAAAATCATGCAATTGAAAGAGGATGGGATTTGGAATTGAGACACCATCCTGCCTGGCACTTTGCGTGTGACCTGGGGCCAGCACCTTCCACGCTAAATGCCTCAGTCTCCCCAACTGTCAAGAGATTAAAGCAGATAAACGTTTTTCTGTCTCAAACAGTTCTCATGGAGCCATGCTCTTCCCTTCAGAGCACATTGCACTTTGTGATTATATAGTAGTTTGTGTGACACTGCAATCCACATCATTACCTTCAGTCGGCTGGGAGAGAAGGGACTCACCTTGTTCATATTGCGTGAGTTTACACGCTCACATTTACCGAACACGAACACATGTCCAGAACATGAAGACTCACTCAGTCCTCACAATAACCCTGTGAGGTGGGACTCAGTACAGGAGCACTTGGGGAAACCGTGTTATGAGGCCATGCTCAGTAAGGGGCAGAGTTCAGATGCGAACTCAGGTAACCTCTCTTTTTAATTTTTAAATTTTTATTTTATATTGGAATATAGTTGATTAACGATGTGTTCGTTACAGGTGTGCGGCAAAGTGATTCATTTATACCCACACATGTATCCATTCTTTTTCAAATTCTTTTCCCATTTAGGTTAGAGAATAAGTTTATGGTTACCAGGGAGAGGGATAGATTGGGAGTTTGGGATTGACATGTACACACTGCTATATTTAAAATAGATAAGCAACAAGGACCTACTGTATAGCACAGGGAGCCTTATTCTTAATTACTATGTAATACTCCCTCCCAGGACCCAAAACTACAGAGGAATATTGCGAAACTTAGTTTCTATTTGATGCATATGTGAGTGAAAAGTGTTGGGCCCCTTTCTTTAAAAAAAAAAAAAAATCTAATGGAGATGCCCAACATTACACCATTGAAAGGAGAGCTGCTCTGTTTGTGGAAGGGGATGCACTGCAACCCCACCCCCTGCCAAGAGAAGAGATTCCTCTTACCTTTCGTATTGCATGAGTGAAATTACCAGGGAGCCAAACAAGGCAACCACCCCTGCTCTAGGCATCTCTACCATCTGAGGGCTGTTTGGCAATTCAGTTGCTGGAGGGTGGCTGCTCTGGGTGGCTCACTCACCAAGGATGGGGTAAAGGTAGGGAGCGATTCCAGCCTTGGTAGAATGTCAGATCCTTGAAATCATCTGTGACCTGTTCGTATTCCCTGCTAACCCTCTGAAAGGCAGGCTGACCACAGAGGGTTCATGAAGCCATCTCTGTCCAGCAGTCTAGAATGGTCACCAGAAATGCTCAGAATTAAAGAGAAGTGGAGTTGGTGGAGACCTCCGTACAGCCCGGACATCTCTGCTGCTCAGGCTACTCTCCAGGGAGAAGTTTCACTGAGCATCACATAGAGAGGGGCATAGTTTCCACTCCCGGGCTACGGAGCACCCCAAACTCAATGCACGGTCTAGGAGGTGCCGAAGTCTTCTTACTGGAAGACAGTCATTCTTCAGCTCAGAACACTTAACTGAGGATCAGTTTGTCCATCCTGCTGCCTTTAAGAAGAGGAAAGTCCTGACAATGGCGACTCTGAGAATCTTTTCTGAGCGCCAGGATGGGAGGAACCTGGTAGGGTAGGTAGAAAGTCTGGGAGGCCTGGAGGCTGGTTAATGGACTGGAGGAAGGTGACATCTTTGAGTCCCGGCTGGGCTTGCAGAAGATGGAAAGGAGCTGTCCGGGATAGCTAGCTTCCTGGTCAGAGGAGGAGAGGGGTTGCCAGGCTCTCAAGTTTGTGCCTCCGTCAGTGTCTTGCTCCTGTCCTTGCTCCTGCTGGTTGCACAGCAACCCAACTTCCAGGTGGCAGCATCTACATCTCTTCCTGAGAGTTTCTTTTTTGGGAGCCATTTTAGTTCCTCTGTGTGCAGTGCAGGCTGGAAGTGCTGGCAAGTTAACTTTTCCTGGAAGGGCTCCCTGTTCCATGACGGACGGAAGTTGGTGTACAAATACTCCAGATCCCCCTACCCTCTGGGTAGGACCTTGACCTGACCTTGCCCCCCCCCCCCTCCGTATTCCCTGGGGCGGGGGTGGGGTGGGGTGAAGTTTCCCACAGTGAGAATCTGCCTAGTAATGCAAGTCATGTCCCTTTCCACCTCCCTTATCGACAGTCACTTCTCAAATAAATTACTTGTGCTTGGATCTTTGACCCAGCATCTGCTTCTTGGGGAATAAACACTAAGATGCCCTGTCATTTGGTTGGTTCTGTTGGCGTGGAGGTAGTTGGCAGCAGGGGTCTTACCATTTGGGCTGGATGGAGTCGCCCCTTCTCTATACCTCACACCTGGACTCTGCTGTTTCCACCCCAGAAGTACATTCATCCTCTGTTTTGACTCCAGAGTTATCACTAATGAGGATCTTCTCTGGATACTTGTGGAAGATCTGAAGCACTGAAGTTCCTGTTCGCCTTATCTTGTGCCACAGCCATATCTTCAGAGACCTCTCGCTGTTGAGATAAGCATAGCCTCCCTGGGGGACCGTCCCAGTCTCTCACTTTCCAGCCCCACCGCACTGAGTACGTGTTTATTCTCTTTTCCAAAGTTAGACAGCAGAGCAGCCGGCGTGCCTTGAGAGCCTTCAATGCGTCAGTAACTGCACCATGTGCTTAATCCTTAGACCTGAGGGAGACACCGAGGCATCCTCATGGGGAGAGGCTTCAGTGCAAGCAGAACCTCTAAAATAAGGGTCCTCTTACTCCATTCTCACTTCCCCGCCCAAGTGCTACCTAAAGTAGAGATTAGTGGAAAGAACAAGCATTTTAGGGTGAGACAGACCTATCTTGGCCATTTGCTAACTTCTTGGCTTCGGCTAACTTATTTAGCCTCAGTTTTCTCATCTATGTAATGGGCATGCTGACAATTACCTCTTAGGCTATTACAGTGGTTAAATGAGGCAAGACCCATCCATTTCCTAGAAGAGCACTTAGCCTATAGTAGAAGTATAATAATGTTAACCATTGCTTTTGCTTTGTCCCCCTTGAAGCACACACGTTTAGCCCCTTCTGGGCAGGAGTTGACCAGATGGCAGCTTTGTACTAATCAGAGATCAGGAGTCTACCCTGAAAACAGTGTGGTTTGGGGACAACTTGGAGACATCACTGATCCTCCACCTCCTCCGACCTCACTCCAGTCCCCTCCACTTTGCAAACTTGCAGGGGGAGGATTCATCACAAGTTGAAGGATGTTCATGACAAAGTCATTTTTTCCTGTTTGTGACCTCTTGCTTTTGTACGAGAACTTAGGTATCTGGCAAAGCATTAACCACAACCTAGACAAAAGTATAACTATTTCCTATTTGCTTGCTGGGGTTTTCAAATCAGTGCGGTAATTTAAGCATGACTCTTGGAGGCTTACAAAAAGATGTTATGATTAGTTTTAACTCCTTTGTTAAGGAAAAATAATTACAGTGAAATAATTAGAGGCGGCAGAGTTGACACGAGATTAGGAGAGCTGGCTTGGCAATGAAAGTGAAGTTCTAATGAGGAAAAAGTATAATAAAGGGATGGGTCCACAGGGAAAATGCCAGTTCTGGGCTTAGAACTCAGGAACAGAGGGGAAGTGTATGGCTGTCTTGATGGCCACTCGGGAAAAGCATTCTCGTAAGTGTCATTAAGACCCAAGTCTTAGTTCAGACTCTAGCACTGCCAAGAATGTGACTCTATTCAAGTCCCTCGGCATTTCTGAGCTACATAGTAGCTGCATGTCGGCTTCTCTTTGTCTGGAAATGAGTTTCATGGAGATGTTATAAGGATAAAATGAGAGTCACCTGGCTTAATAAGTAGAAAGCCACACATATGTACATGCTTACCATCTTGCGTATTCCACAGTTATTTATTTTCTGCTCCCTTCACATCACATGTGAGGGTGTTTGAACTTACACAGGTGTGTGATCAGGTCTTTGCTCAAGAGCAACAATGTTCTGAATGCTCTGGCAATTCAGCCCAAATACCAAGGATTCTGCACCTTTGTTAATAAAACAGTAAGATAAAAATAACAACATTGTGTTGGCACCTACCCTGTGCCGGGCACTGTGCTAAGCACTTTGAGTGTATTAACTCCGTCTTTCTTTACCCCAGTGCTGAGAGGTGGACAAGGTAGATCCTGCCACTCCAACCACTCTACCCGTGAGGAAACCGAGGTTAAGAGGTGGTAAGGAATGTACTCAGTTCTTCCGTGCAACTGCCCTTGCAGTTGGCAGGGTCAGGGTTCAAACCCAGGTCTGTTTGATTAAGAGGTAGAGGCATTAATTCCCAATTTTCATGAAGTCCCTTGGGGACTTCCAAGCTGTTGTCTCCTTGTTTGGTGATGGTGGCCAGGAGGAGAGGAAGGCATGGACCTGAGACAATCCAAGAATAACGTGGGAAACTATCCTCATTCTGGGTCAGCAGTGCCTAGAAGATGTCTTCCCATGTGCATTAGTTGTCTACTGCTGTGTAACAAATTATCCCAAAGCTCAGTGGCTTAAAACAGCAGATGTTTATTATCCTATGTTTTGGGGGATCAGGAATTAGGGAGAGGTTTGGCTGCTTGCTGCTGGCTCAAGGTTTCTCATTAGGTTGCAGTCAAACTGTCAGCCAGGGCTGCAGTCTCGTCTGAGGGCTGGACCGAAGCAGGAGGACCCACGTCCAGGCTCAGTCATGTGACTGCTGACAGCCCTCAGAAGATCTGCTTCTGAGCTCACTTATGTAGTTGCTGGTCAACATCAGTTCCTCACAATGTGAACCTCCCTGTGGACTGCTTGAGTGTCCTCACAACGTGGCAGCTGGTAATCTGAGAAGAGAGAGAGAAGGGACTGGGGGGAGAGATTGAGAACCAAAAGCTTCCCAGTTAGAAGCCACAGTCTTTTTATAACCTAACATTGGAAGTGACATGCTATCACTTTGGCTGTGTTCTGTTCATTAGAAGAGAATCATTAGGTTGAGACTGTACTTAAGGGCAGAGGAAACACTCAAAGGCATCAGCACCAGGAGGTGGGCATCATTGGTGCCCACAACACCATTTTTTTTACTGCTCGCTCTTTTTTTTTTCCCTTAAGTGTCTAGAATGGAGATGGACCATTTTAGTGCATCCTCCATGAGTTCATGGATCCTAAGAGGGCAAGATCGTCACTGATTTGGCTTGTACTTTCCATTTTCATACATTTGCTTCCATGCAGTTTGGATAGAGTCAAGGGAACTCAGCTGGATGTTGAATGCTTTCCATGTTTAGGGATGCTAGATTTGGCTGAAGAACTACGGAGGCTAAAATACCACTCAGTACTGGTATGTTAGTGAAGTCCATTTATCCAGTCAACAATAAATTGAGTGCCTACTTATTCTTCAGGGGTGAGGAGACAAGTGACAAAGAGCAACATGGAGCTCACATTCTAGTGGGGAAGACTGACAATAAATAGTGTAATTTTGGATTGCACTAAGTTCTATAAAGGAAATAAATAGGATGGTAAAATAGAGAAAAATGAGAGACTGACTTTTGGTGGTCAGAGAAGATTTCAGAAGACAGCTAATATGACATATTACTGTCATGGGCCATAACAAGTTGTCACCATATTCAAATCCATGATGACCACATTGGGAATGATGCTCCCTAGAGTTGTTCAGTGCACTGCCCTGTGAACTACACATAGCATCCCTGGCAGGAGCTGTCTTACTCATCTCTCCAGCCTTCAAAGCAGCTGATGCCTGTCCCTGGCAGATGTGAGATTAGATTGTGTGAGTCCCTGCGGACCATGTTAAGGATTTTAAGCTCTATCTCAAATACAAATGGTAGGCGTTGGACAGCTTGAAGTAGGAGGCTGTGTCTGATAATCCATGCCGTGCCTGAACTGGCCCTCTGATACTTGGGCAGTCAGCACAGATGAAAGGACTACTTTCCCTTCATCACCATAGCAGGTTTGGTAACTTTATCCATACAGCCCTGATCATTCCTAATTCCCCTCTCCCTTGTTGGGGGAGGCTATTCTCTTAGTTCTGTTTTCCTCGCTCATTTTCTCTCTCTTTTCTTTCCCTTCCTCCTTTTCCCAGCTCTCCACTCATAAGCTCAGAGAAAAGTCTTAGGAAAGAGACCTCTACTGACCATTTCTTCTATTAAACCTGAGTCATTTACCATCAGGCTTAAGCTTTCGTAGAGGTCTGGGTTGCCCTCCGCACAACATTTTCCCTTTATAATTCAGAAGTGCTGAATCCCCCCCACTGCATTCTGGCCTTGGAACTAATTTCTGAGGAAGCAAGAGGACGATCTCCCAGGAGGAAAAGATAATTCTCGTTTTCCCTTCTCATAAGCTCCACAAGTGGTTGTCAGGTGAAAAGCTGCCAGGTCAGCACCAGCCCCCATGCTAAGCCGCTTATCACTGCCACCGAGGCCACTGCTTTATTAGCTTAACTTCTCAAAGGCACAGCTCCTGGATGGAGCTGGGAGAGAGTGGGAAATGACATCCTCTTAGTGGAGAGAGAAAACTCTCTCACTGATGGGGGGAAAACAGTTTAACATCCCCTGGGTAACTCCCGCCTGGCGGTGGAATTTGGCTGTGCCAGGAGGATGAGCGGATGGGCGTTCTCACCTGTCTCGGATGCATGAGATATGACCTGCATCCCATGCCCATAGGATGCCCCAGGGGGGATGAATTGAGTCAAAAAGGGGTCCTGATTTATCTCCTTTCTCCCTTCACCCCCACCTGCCAGCATCACCTCACTTTAACCTGCTTTACAACTTGCAATTCATGGGTCAGTCTTCATTCCTATTTTCCCACATCAGACAACTGTTTACTGGGCACCCACAGGGTATCAGGCTCTCATTCAAATACGGGGAAATAGACCAAGAATCTGCCCTTAAAAGAGTCCACACTCCAGAGAAGGAGTTTACCAAAGGGCTCCCCTATTTCAGAACATGATAATATTGGTAATAATAGATAATACTTAGTGCATTAAGTACTTGCCTCCAGACCCTCTGCACTTATGTGCATTTGACTTTGAATCTCCCCAGAGGCCTGAGAGATTTGGGGCTTTTCTGACTCATCTTAATTTTATAAAGAAAAGGAGAGTTCGAGATGCTGAGCAGTTTTCTCACGATTACCGAGCTGCATGGCACCTGATGATCCCAGTCTCAGAATGTGGGAATCCCCAGATGGTTCTGACTCCACCTATGGGAGCTACGTTGCGCGGTGGGATGGCTTCTGGAGCTCCGACAGTGGTCCCCTGGCATCTAAGAAAAGAAGGGAGGGGGCTTCCCTGGTGGCGCAGTGGTTGAGAGTCCGTCTGCCGATGCAGGGGACACGGGTTCGTGCCCCGGTCCGGTGCTCCGCAACGGGAGAGGCCACAACAGTGAGAGGCCCGTGTACCGCAAAAAAAAAAAAAAGAAAAGAAAAGAAGGGAGGAACTGAGGTATGAGGAGGCCCAAGGTAATCTCTGGACAGCACTAGGCACATATAGGTGAATCCTGCTTCCTTTCTCCTGGGAGCTGGGAAATAGTGTCGCGCAGAAATGATTGTGCCGCCATCATCTCTCACCTGTATACTTGACCCTTGAATGGATTTTCTTGCTTGCTTTTTTTTTTTTCTTTTAGAACTGAAGACTGCATGTTACAGAACCCAGACACTCTCTCTCTCTCTCTCTCTTTTTTTTTAAAATAAATTTATTTATTTAGTTCTGGCTGTGTCGGGTCTTCGTTGCTGCGCATGGGCTTTCTTTAGTTGCAGTGAGCGGTGGCTATTCTTCGTTGCAGCGCGTGGGCTTCTCATTGCGGTGGTTTCTCTTGTTGTGGAGCACCGGCTCTAGGCACGTGGGCTTCAGTAGTTGTGGCACGTGGGCTCAGAAGTTGTGGCTCACGGCTCCAGAGCACAGGCTCAGTAGTTGTGGCACACGAGCTTAGTTGCTCCACAGCATGTGAGATCTTCCCAGACCAGGGATCAAACCTGTGTCCCCTGCATTGGCAGGCAGATTCTTAACCACTGCGCGATCAGGGAAGTCCCTGAACGGATTTTCTAATCTATTCTCAAAGTGTAGCAGAATGATCTTTACAAAATGCAAACTTCCCTATTCAGAATGACTTACCATTGCAGGGTCTATCTCTTGGTCCTCTCGCTTCCCCTCTCCTGGCAACCACTAGTTTATGTTCTGTCTCTATAGATTTGCCTATTCTGGATATTTCATCTAAATGGACTTATACGATATTTGTCCTTTCGTGTCTGACTTCTTTCACTTGGCGTCATGCTCTCAAGGTGCAGCTGTACTGTAGTGCGTGTCATCACTTCATGCTTTTTAATGGCAGCATAATATTCCATTGTATGGATATTCCATGTTGTGTTTATCCATTCATCAGTTGGTGGACATTTGGGTTGTTTCTGCCCTTTGGCTCTTATGAACAGTGCTGCTATGAACATTTGTGTACAAGTATTTGTCTGAATACCTGTTTTCAATTCTTTTGGGTACTGCTGGGTCATAGGGTAATCCTCTAACTTTTTTAGAAACCGTCACAGCTTTTTGAGTGTTTGCCATGCTGGTCTTGTCCTGGCTCTCTTGTCCTCATCACCACAGCTGGACAGGCAGCTCTGTGCCAGGCACTGGGAGGGAGTGTCCTCACCAGGGACATCTGAAAGCCCTGTCCAAGGAGACCAGCCTGGACACAAGGTGAATGCACAGGTGAGATCCTGGTCCTTGTGACACAAGGCCTTCACTGAATAATGAGGTTAGCATGGGCTCAGGAATAAAATATCCTTCAGGAGGGCAATGGCTGAAAACTCCTGCTAAACATTACAATTTTAAAAACTGATTGAAAGGGCAGAAAATTAAAAAGATGCACCAAGCAATGGACTTAATGGAAAAACACAATTATTTCCTGTTCAGTGGAGTTGCATATTCGTATCTGTGACGGTGGCGTGTGAATATGTACAGTGCAAGAAGGGTACCTGTGCACTCTGTTCTCCTTTTCCCTGCATGATGTTGGGCAGGAGACCCTGTGGAAGATGGGAATCATCAGTTCTGACCCACGTTCCATCTCTGACATGATGGAGGGAATTTAACTTAACTCCTCCAAATGCTATGCGATTCCATAAATTTTACTGAGCTACCTGTTAGGTTACAGGTATCATGCCCAGCGTCTCAGAGAATAGATAGGTCGTAATAAGTAGTGGGGTTTGGGAGAAGACTGAGAAGCAGGGGCTCTGGTCCTGATTCAGTTCATAATTGACTTTCTGCTGGCTTCTGATGGGACAAGGATCTTTCCCTGTCTCATCCACCCTCTCTAGGAGAGTATCTTTCCTTATCAACTCAATTGTTCAGATCCTATGCCTTCAGAGCGCTTGCAATTTTTATATAAATCACTTATAGTGCAAGGTAGAACGTGATGAAAGGTAGAAGCAAAATGCCCTTGTTGGGAGAGAGAAAGGGGTTAGGGGAGCATTCAGATGGGAAAAGATTCTTATCTGACTTAGAAGGGCCAATGCGAGCATCAAGATGAAATTGATTTTGAGATGGAGCCAATCACTGAGACTATTGATAATAGCAACTATTTCTTGAAGGACAATGAAGGGAATGAGAAAATGGGAAAAGGAAGGCAGGAAGGAGGGAAGAAGGAAGGAAAGAAGAGGAGCTGCAAGTGGAGGGGACCCAGCTGAGGACAGACATTGCCTACTCCCTAGTCTTGCTGGAGCAAGGTGAACACACCAGAAGTTCCTGCCTGGCTCTGGGCAGAACAGTCCCACCAACCAGGCCCTACAAGTGATTGTGAGAGCCCACCCCCTCTCCTTGCTGGACGCAGGACCCAGGTGAGAGGCAGCCACGGTGCAGAGTCTCCAGCGCATTGTGGCAGAAAGCTACTGCTGGCCCCTCATCTCCATCAGTAACCACCTCTCCCCCATGTAATTTATGTATCTATTCATTCTCCTTACCCAGATTTCCATAAAATTCTCCAACCCCATAGTGTATTCAGATGGAAATAACTGAGTTTAATTACTTAAAGTAAATTTGGAATTCAGGGGCCATCGCGCTCTGTTCTGCATGTGAGCCCAGACACAGGAGGAAGTGTAAAATATTCAAGCCTTTGAAAGATTGCAGCCACTGGGCCTGGAAGACACTGGCATCGTGCCTCCTTCCCTGGCTGTGCTCCTGAGATTGGCTCCCTGTTCCTGCCCAGCCCTGGCTGGGGAGCGGGCACAGAGACAGCCTCAGCAAGCTCTCTCTTCTTGCCTCTTCCCAGAGGACTCCAGGGAGGCCCGGGACGGTTTCCACCTTAACCTCTCCAGCCACTTGCTGGGGCAGCTGATAATTTCGCTCTGCACCCAATGATGCGTGAGAGTGATCAGAAAATCTGTAACCAGAGGGGAAAACGGCTGCTAATGTCGCGGTAATAGGGCAGTTTGGGCAAGACTTCCAGGAAAGAGGAATTTACAATTTAAATAAGAAAAATAGGAAACTCTAAATTAACAAAAAGAGAAGAAGGATGCTCTGGCTGTGGGGGGCAGGGAGGGGTCTTCCTTCCTGAACCTCCCCTTCTATATGTAAGTCACTGAGCTGTCTGAGAGCCTCAAGTGTGGCTGAAGGGGACCCCACCGAGGGAGAAGGGAGCCATGGGCTGCGGTTGAGTAGCAGCCCCTTTCGTATCAGTCCCAGCTCAAGCACAGGCACCGGGCGGGGGCCACCATGGGTTGGAGCATTTGCCTTGAAGTCGTGCCTGACGTGGCCGACCATGAATTTAGACCCAGACACTCTGCCTGCGGAGCCAGTTCTTAACCATCATGCCTTCCTGAGTTCCCTTAGGGACCCCCAGAGACCTCCCTGCTTTCCTGCCGTCCCAAGAACATCCTGACCATGTGAGTCTGTCTTCACGGCCTTTACCCTCAGCTGCGTGACTTGAGATGTTGTTCTTCTTCCCCAGAACCTTAGAAATTCTGTGGTTCCCTGGGGCTGCGGAGCAATGTCAGGCTGCAGAGTCTTCTTTGCAGAGGCTGGGAACACTTTCTCTAAGCAAAACCACAACAGAGAACCCTAAGTTGGTGCCAGGGACCTTCTGTTTCTCTTCCCACACTCTTGGTTCTTCCAGCGAGATGTCTGAGCTTTCCCGTTCTCTGATTCCTTTCAGCATAGACTCCCACTGGAGCTGGTCACCCTTGCCGTCCCGCTGTCCCTCTGTCCACATCAAAACTTGCCCCTCCTAAGCACCGGTCCTCAGACCCCTCACTTTTGCAGGCAAATTTCCATTGATTTACGGTTGCCCCATAGTCCCTACCACCTGCACACGAATGTTCATAGCATCGTTATTCACATTTGCCAAAAGGTGGAAACAGCCCAGTGTCCATCAGCTGATGAATGGATAAACAAAATTGTGGTCTATCCATACAATGGAATGTTATTCATCCCTAAAGGAATGAAGCATTCATTGATACACGCTACAGCATGTACGAACCTTGAAAACATTCTGCTAAGTAGAGAAAGTCAGGCACAAAAGGTCACATATTTTGTATGAATTCATTTATATGAAATGTCTGGAATAAGTAAATCCATAGAGACAGAAAATAGACTGGATGGTGGTTGCCTGAAGCCGGGGGGAAGGTGGGATGGGGAGTGACTGCTAATGGGTGTGGAGTTTCCTTTTTGGGATGTTGAAAATGTTCAACATTGTGAATGTACTGAATGCCAATGAGGAACACATTTTAAAATGGTTAAACAGTGAATTTTACATTGTATGTGTGTGCATCTATCTATTACCTATCTATCTATAGATACACCTGTCTATCTACACACACACACACACACACACACACACACACGGAGAGGGGAGTTGGAGGGGGAGGCACATGAGAACCAGGTTTCCTTCAGGGCCTCTCAGATCTGCTCCATCCCCTTCCCTGAAAGAGGAGCTTTCTTTGCTCTTGCATCGGCACAGGCCTCCACAAGGCTGTCTCGGCCTCTCTCCTCTCAGCTCCCCCAGTCCTGCTAATTATCACAAATGGCAATTCCAAGTGTCTAATGAACCAAGCTTGTCCTTCCTTAGGTCATTCATAGAACATGCATCAGGAGTTCTCTACCCTTCCCACCTGTTGTCCTGTTTACCTGGTGAGAGGGGCCCTGCTCACTTGGGGTGGTTTTCTAAGTCCGCCCCAAAGCGGAATTGGAGGAACAAAGTTAAGCCATTATGCAGTGTTAGGTCATTCTAAGCCATGTAGTCATCTTTCCTAGTGAAAGTAGGAGGGAGAAGACTTGAGAACAGTGCATCCCTCTCACATCCAATGCTACTTGACATTAGATCTGTGTGTAATTAATCACATGAGCATGGAGCCAGGCCCGTCCGAATCTACTGCCTGTGCTCACCAGCATCTTTACTAGAAACCTTGTTTCTAAAGCGATCCTGGCAGTATAATGGAGGAGGGTTGGAATGGATAGAGGACGTCTGGAGGTTTTTAACCAGGGGGAGGTGCTACCTCCTTAGGGTGTCTTCAGAAATGTGTGGTGAAATTTTGGGTTGTTACATTGACTGGGGTGGGGAGGTGCTTTTGGAATTTAGTGTAGGGGGGAGAAGGGAACGGGGATGCTGAATAGGACAGCAATGAGCAGACAGACCCGCACGATAATTAGTCCATTCCAAAATGTCTATAGCACATTTTAAAAAGGAGATTTGGATTCCACTACATGTCTGATTCAATCACTACCAAAAACTATCATTCAGTAGTTCAAAAATATATCATTAAATAGTTGTGTGACCTTGAATAAATCACTTAAACCTCAATCTCTTGATTGATTGATTGATTGTAATGCCTAGATCCATGGTTTACAAATTATGTCCTTCCTTAGCCATGTGCTTGGGGTCTGCAAAAATTTCCATCATTAGAATTGTTTTCCCTCTCAAGGGAGTCTGTTTATTATTTAAGTTTGAGAAACATTAAGCTAAATGGTAATCTTACTTTTAACAACAATCATAGAAAACTGTTTCTGAATGATTGCTTATTTTATAAATCCTCAGAGCAAGCTTAACTTAGATGTTTTCACTAGCCCCATTCTGCAGAGGAGGAATGTAGGTTTACACAATTTAGGTGGCTAGTAGGTGGTAAGCTGGGATATGAATACATGTAGTTACTCTGTAATCCACACTCTTAGCCACCAAACCAGTGTCCCCAATCTTGGTTTTCCTCAAACTCTTTATTTTTATGGTATCCATGTACCAACATCACTTTTGCTGTATTTTTATCTTCTAGCTCTGTTATTCACTTAGTATTTTAAAATTGATTTAATTTTAACTGAAATGTACTTAAATTGGAAGCTATTATCATTTTTCTTAAAATATAATGAAAACAAAGCAATGTTACTAAATTCTATGCAGATTCCTAAAGCCCTCCAAGTGTGAGATAAGAAAGCATGAAGAGTTAAAGATACATGTGTAACAAAGTGAGACTTTTTGCTTGATAAATTCCAAGATGTTGGCAAAAAAATTTAAATGAAGTGATTTTTTAATTCCAGGCATCAATGGGTTTTGAAGCCACCTATGCATGATCTAATACTGTTTCTTTAGGAACCACTGGTGGGAATCCCTATACGTTTCTCCTTCCATTCACGTCCATTCCAGCCCTCTTTTCCACCAGAACAGACATTGGACGAGGTTCTGTGCTCTTATTCCATTGTGGCTCAGCCCAGGCAAAAGAGCCCAGCTGTCTTCTTGGCTGGCCCCGGTCCCCGTACTATGGACTGCCATTTTGGTTCTACAGTTGTCTGACCAGCTCCTTCCAATCTTGGCTTTGGAAGGTTAGAAATCTTTTGTTTTTCTTCCTTTTCAATTACAAAAGCCTGTTTGAACAGCCTCTGTGAAGGCCCTTGTTCAAACAAGCTTTTGTAATTGAAAACAGAGCTTGCAAAGTGGCTGCAGGGACGCTTGCCTCAAAAGGAGGAGATGCAGAACATGATGTGAGCTGGTCCCTGAGGCCACTTTCAAAGTGTTTAAAGCTTCCTTCCAATTAAAAAAAAAAAAAAAGGAAAAGAAAGAAAATCCTATTTAAACACACAGTCCAGACCGACTGGCTTGGGTGATTGAAAATGTAGATTTTGACCCAGGCATTTCTTTGGACCGCGGGACAGTGGTCTTCTTGGGAAGGGATGGAGGAGGGTTGCTGCTTCCGGATGGGCATTTTCACCCGTCCTCTGAGCCCCTCTTGCCATTATTTTAAGGGGTCTCCGAGATTGGCTGCACAGGTCTCCTCAACATGTTCAAGTTTACGCTCACATTCAAGTTTCATCAGTCTTTCTTTCTGTCTCTCTTTCCAAGCATTGCAAAACATAGTGGCCAAGAGCAATGCATCGGAAAGGATAATTGGGTTTAAATTCTAGTTGTGTGACCTTGGGCAATCATTTAACCTCTCTGGGACTCAGTTTCCTTGTCCGTAAAACAGCATCACATTAGGGTTTGTCTTAGAAGATTGTTTTGAAGATTAAGAGAGATAATCTATTTAAATTATCTCTTACCACATTGCAAGGCAAAGGCTCACTGTGTGAAAATGTTTAGTTATTCTTACTATCAATATTAATAGCAGTATTAACGGTAACATGATAATTAAGTGAAAGACATCATAGTGGTTAAGACTGTAGACTTTGGTTTCAGATTGGTCTGAAGCTCTTGTTTCTTTTATCTTAAAATGGAAATGAGGGTAGATTCCCACCGCCCCCCCAAACACACACACACACAGAACTAGTCACTTACTGTGTGCCACACCTGGGGATGGGGTGTGAACAGGACTGACTAAAAGCAGGCAAAAGGAGGCAGGACCAGAAGGTAGGTAGGTACAAAGTCTTCTGAGAGTTAAGAAAAGGAGAAAATTAACTCTTAATGAGGATGGGGAGGGTGGTAAGACATCAAGAACAGATGTCATTTGAGCTGAGCACCATGTGGAAAAGCAGAGGAGAAAGATGGACGTGCCAGGCAATGGGGGCATTGTGGGTGAAGACGGAAGCCCGGGAGTGGCAAGGATTTCAGTCTGAGTGGAGAATGGGCAGGGCAGGGGAGGCTGCACTTGTGAGAGAGTAGAATGAAAGAATGGGATGGAGACTGGCACCTACATTAGTACTATGATGGCAAGGGACAGAAACTCAACACCAAACAGCTTCAGAGAATGAATGAATGCATAGATGGATGGATAAATGAATAGATTAAATGAAAGAGAAATAACTTAGTTTGCCCAATGGTAGTCTAACTTCAGTAAAATGAAAGGCTCAGAGGAGGTAATTAGAACCTATTTCTGGGGCTGCTCTTCTGAACTGACTTCATTATTAGGCTCCACCTGGTTACCCATTTGACTCCAGGTATGTCCCCTTATTGTTCATAGCCTCAAGGGATAAAAGAACAAAGCTCCTTTCTGGCTGCCTGTACCAATCTCTCTTGGGTCAGCTTGGGTCTTCAAACACTGAGGCCAAGAGGAGAGGGGGTCTTAAAGTGACCAAATAAGCAACACCTGCTCATCCTCAGAGCTGAGATAGGGCTCTTCTCTGAGCCACATAGGGTTGAAGTGGGAGAACAGTTGGACAGGAAAAGAAACCAGGGGCCATTAACAGAGAAGAGTGGTGACCCCCATAGCCTTGCATGTCCAACTCCATTTTGACTTTCTGGGCAGGCTATTGCGGGGGAGGTCATGATGAATTTTTGAGTCACTGAGTCTGAAAAAAAGAGATTAAAGACCCAAGATCAATCTGAGGCCGTTCAGGTGGTCCAGATGGGAACTTCCAAGCTCAAAAGGATCAAGCAGAAGTAGATCAAAGTTTTGTGGGACCTGGAGCTTAGACAGTTTGGTGCCCGTCCTTGTGGTAGGCAGAATTCTAAAATGGTCCACCGAGATTGCCCATCCCTCTCATGTACGTGCCCTGCGTGTCCCTTGGGACTGTGAATATGGTGGATTTTACTTCCATGATTAGATTGATATATGGCACAGTTGACCTTAAGATAGGTAATATGATAGCATGGCCGGGTCTGACATAATCACGAGTTTTCTCCAGTTGGTTGGAAAAGAGGAACTCAGATTCAGCAAGAAGGATTCGATGCACATTTGTTGGCTTGAAGATGGAGGGGACATATGGTAGAAAAAGAGAGGTCTGTAGGACTAAGGGCAACCCCTAGCTGACAGCCAGCAAGAAAACCAAACCTCAGTCCTACAACCTCAAGGAACTGCATTCTGCCAACAACAGGAATGAACTTGGAAGCAGATTTTTCTCCAGTGCCTCCAGATGAGAACTCAGCCACATCAATGCCTTAGTATCAGCCTACTGAGACCCCAAGCAGAGACCCCAGCCGCACCATGCCAGACTTCTGTCCTAAGAACTCTGAGCTAATACGTGGGTGTTGTTTGAAGCCCCTACGATTATGGTAATTTGTCAGACAGCAATAGAAAGCAAGTATACTCTTTAAAAGACACAAAATTATGATTATAAAAGTAGGCAAGGGCTGATTTAGTTGTGGGGTCCTGAAGTTTAAGTTTCATTAGCCTCATGGAAAATCCAGCTCTGGGGTCAGGGGTTCCAATAGCCATGTTTCCCTGCATTTCATGTTTTTTCCAATTGTCTATAAACATGAGACGGGGAAGAAGTCGTATATATTCTTCACAGTGACCTCTAGAGCCCAGTTTTCCATGCTTTGGGGCGCCAGGGCCCCATATCCCCCACCTTCCCATTTCCATGATACTGAGATGGTGCAAAGCTATTTGGTCCATTTCCCTTCCTGGCAAAGAAAAAAAAAAAGTAAAGCTCTCAAAATTATTAGGTAATGATATCACTTTTAAAAGCGACACAATATTTTAACAGCATGACGCCACTTAGCTGTGGTTTAATAAAATGTAGAAAGCTTGGAGCCGGGGAAGCTGTGGCAGCATCAGGTGGGGGCAGACAAACAGCTCTCAAAACTCACATCAGGAAAATTACTTTTTCTTCAAATGGAAACTTTTCAATTGCTTTCAAATAGCTGGAGCTGATGGAAATAATTTCCTTAGCACGTTTGCATATGCTGCCTGTGTCTTCTCCACACGGTGCCGGGAGCTTCATTAATAAAGATTGTTGCGAGGTTCTGATGTTGCCAGGCTCTTGTTATTTAGAAAATGCACCAAACCAAGCCAAGGGGAGTCGATTACTAAATGCAATTCCTGTTCGTTGGCCCCGAGGCGGCTGGAGGCCAGTGGGGGGGCACGTGCGCGCACACGTTTGGACATCGGAGCAAGACAGCTCTGAAATTCAGCCCGATCCTCAGCCCATTTCGAGGGATCTCCAAGTAGATGGAGACTGTCAGGATCGGGTTTCTGCATTTTACTGATGGGCAAACGGATGGGAGGGAAATGATGACTTAGGGGCCACTCACAGAGAAGACCAGAGATGGCCTAACCCACTTCGAGGGGCCAAGCTACTATTTAGGTCTAGCAGACACTTTTGTGTTTTTATAACAGGCGTAGGGAATTAGAGGCTTTGATATTCTCCTGGGCCTTTCTGCCCTGAAATGTCACGTGGAAGCTTGGTGTAGAGGATGAATGAGTTCAGCGTTTCCAATAATGAGGTCTGGGAGCACTGGTGGCCACACAATGGTTTTATGTGGACATGGCACAGGACGTGACAGAGGGAAAAATGCTCCCATTCTATTTTCCCTCCTCTGTCGAGCTCTCTGATTCCATCGGGGGAAAGGCTCAGATGGCTGCAAGTGTGGCTTTCATGCCTCTCCAGAGCTC
The DNA here is from genome assembly GCF_003031525.2 of Neophocaena asiaeorientalis asiaeorientalis. Taxonomy (NCBI): domain Eukaryota; kingdom Metazoa; phylum Chordata; class Mammalia; order Artiodactyla; family Phocoenidae; genus Neophocaena; species Neophocaena asiaeorientalis. The sequence goes on from NW_020174705.1 coordinate 5,063,283, forward strand.
ACCAGCTGCCCTTTATTACAAAGAGGCACAGAGCCTTGGAAAGACAACTGGGCCTAATTCATTATATTTATTGCATCCGTTGTATGTATTTTTATGACTGCCTATTATTTATGGCAAGTGATATTGATTCTGCACTTACGTAAAGCTTCCTTTTAAAATCAATTTCTTTTTGGAAAGGGAGTCCTTTTAAAGAAATGCATAAAGCATGGCAAGAATCACAAGACTTCGGAGTGATGTCAAGAAATCACGAGGGTATGACTCTCCTTCAGATCAGGAGACCGAGGCCGGCAGTGAGAACATGAACCCCCCAAGTGTGTTAGAACCTAGTGTGTTAATCTGAGGTATAGTGAGGCCAACAGATCAGAAGATGCCTGCCGTTAAAAGATAGTTTGTTACAGTTCCCAAGATGAGGGTGCAGCCTAGACTCAAGGTCAGGTGGGGTGGTTGGCTCCACCTTTTGAAAGGAAGAATGTCAAAGAATCTGTGGATGTAATTTAAAACCACTGCACTGACAGTTGGAGCCTCACACAGAGAATTGGAATGTTTAAGTAGACTTTTTTTATGGAGCCACAGCCATACCCCAGGCACATAGACATGGGGGTCCTGGGCATATTGAGTCTCAGGTTCAGGTTGACTGTGTGGTGGGCTAAGAAAGGGTGGGCTTCACAGTCTGATGGGCTTCACAGTCTGGTGCACTTGGGTTGGAATCCTGACTTGAGAGCCTACTTTGCTGTGTGACCATGGTCAAGTTACTTACCCTCTCTGAGCTTCAGTTTCCTTATTGTAAAATAGGGCAGATGCCCATTCCTCATAGGATTATTATTATTATTATTTTATTATTTATTTTGGCTGCACCAGGTTTTAGTTGCGGCATGCGGGATCTTCATTGCGACATGCAGGATCTTTAGTTGCGGCATGCGGACTTCTTAGTTGCGGCATGCGGACTTCTTATTTGCGGCATGTGGACTTCTTAGTTGTGGCATGTGAACTCTTAGTCATGGCATGCATGAGGGATCTAGTTCCCCGACCAGGGATTGAACCCGGGCCCCACCCTGTATTGGAAGTGCAGAGTCCCATCTACTGGACCATCAGGGAAGTCCACTCATAGGATTATTGAATCAAAGGTACTAGAACACTGTGAGCGTAAGGTAAATTTAAAGTCCTCTGTTTTTCCCTCTCCTGCCTTCCATGTCCACCCCATTTTCCATACTGATTAGAGTCACCTGGGATCATGAGGAAGTGGAGAAAGCATTATGAAATATTGGACTTGTAAAGATACTAGAATAACCATTGAAAAACCATATCTAGTTGTAACTTTAGGCAAGTTACTTCCCCCTTCTGAATTGCAGTTATATTCAGTGTTTGGCCTCAGTTAGCTTAATGTCAAGAACATAGTTTTCCAGAAATGCCCTAAGAACTTAACATACCCCTTCCCAACTGAGCCGCATAACAGCCCTCCAAGGTGGGCAAGGGGAAATCCAGACACAGAGGTGGAAGGACCCTCCAAGGTCAACCTCTGGGAAGTAACGGAGAGTTGGCAGCCTGCGCCTAGACCGATGGGGAGATTAAGATGCCAGCTGTGAGGTTTGTGGAATTTTAATAACAGCTTGCTTTGGGAAAGCAAATGTATAATTCCTTAAAAATTTCAATCAGGGCTCTCAGAAGAGCACCAAAAGGCCCCTTCAGGAAGCAATTAAAAGGCCTGCCCCATAGTGGGAGCACCGGTGGTAAATCAGCATTTCAGCAGAGCGGTTTCTAGGCCAGGAATCAGAAGGAAAATGAAATCATTCAAGTGGACGGGAGAGAAAGGAACTCTTTGCTGAGGCTGTGGTTGGGTGGACTGGCACGCACAGGACTTTGGCAGGAGACTAAGATATGTTACGTTTTGGCTTTGGATCAGGGTTGCATGGGGTTGGGGGTGTCACCATCCCTGACCTTAGACATCAGGCAGTAAGTATGCTGAAGGGGCTAGGAGTCTGGATTTGGAGTCAGACTGCCTGGGTTTAAATCTCAATTCTGCCCACTTAACTGAGTGACCTTCCAAGTCTATTTCCTCATCTTTACAATAGTGGAAATAATACGTTTATCTCTGGGTGGGTTGTTATGAGAATTAAATGAGATGGCGCATGCCAAGCCTTGAGCATATGGCCTGGCATATGGCCATCCTCGGTAGAATAGCCTTGACAAACAAAAGATATTTGAATAAGATTTTCTTGGTGTGAGGGGGAAGTCAGTACAGTCGTTTAAGACAGTAAAAGGGCCTTGGGTTAAGAAATTAATATTTACTAAGGCTCCAGTGAGAGCAGAGATTGTGCTTATTTTGCACACAATTGTTTCCAGTAGAATACCCAGCACATAATATGTGCTCAGTTAAACATTGCAGACGTATAAGACCTTCTGGGACATCCCACCTGGCCATTTGAATTGGACTAAGCAGGAGTTATTCCACCTTGTTTTTCCTCACAGAGGTGGAAACTAAAGCTCAGAGAGAAAACCCTTCCCAGGAGCTCATAACTTATCACTGGGTCTCCAGTGTGTCTCACTCCGTGCAAAGCAAGAATGAGCAGGAGCTTTAGTATGAAAACTCCAGTGAATCCTCTTTGCAGGCTTGGGTCTGCTCCAGAAAAATAAGGAAATGTACTAGTGTGAATTTTCTACTCAATGCTGGAGAGCAAGAAACAGCATTGTTTTGGTATTTTTCTAAATTAAATTGGACACTGAAACATCAGCTTCCTGGATGGAGGGAAATCAGAAGTCAGTCATTAGTAGGGTGCCCTCCTCCAGTCCACTGGCTTATTTAAGAATCCTAGACCAGCTGAGGGCACGGGAAGTCGGGTGGTGGGTGCAGGAAGCTGATCCTTTGTCCACTGTGGCTGCCACCTTTACTGTTGCTCCTTGGGATATATAGTATGTCTTCTGGTGCTGATACGGGGGGTACCATCTGGGAGTTTGATTGCTCCAGTGGGGCTGCCAAGCTCCCCCGCTAAGGGGCTCAGCCTGATCACAAGCTCAACATGGGGGTCCCTGACCACTGTTCTCCAGCCTCTGCTCCTTTGCCCTCCTCAGAGATTCTACCACCCCTAGGGGGGCTGTCCCTGGACCTCAACGTCCAGACACAGGTCCTCAGCAGGCCAGATCAACATCTCCATAAGCCCAAGACAGTTTATCCAGGTGTAGCCTACAGACCAACTGTTTTAGCATTATCTGGGATAACCATTTAAAAGTGCAGTTTCCTCTACTCCACTGCAGACTTAGGAAATAAAAATTTCTGTGGGTGCGGCCCCGGAATCCACAGTAGACTCCACAGTTAATTCTTCTGCACATTAGTTTGAGAATCACTCTCCAAAGTCCACATACCCAAGAACTCAGAACCTGGTGCCGGCTTGAGTGGGGAGAGGTTGGGAAATAACTCTGTGTCCAAAGAAAATGACACGAAGAATTCCTCAACAGAGTCACAGGGTCGACTGAGATTCAGGGCATCCGGTGCCAGGAGAGGATGGAAGAAGAGGCCAAGACAAAGCCCTGGGAGACGCTGAGTCTCCTGGCTCTTCTGTCACTAACCCTCTGGGTCACCTTGGCCAAGGCTATTAACATCTCTGCATCTTTATTTACTTATCTGTGAAATGGGGGTAATGAGGCATCCTCAAATATCTGGGGAGTATTCCAAGGAGGTTGACCTGGCGAGGCTGAATTTGTCAGCAACAATGTACCAGGCAAATTGCAAATTGCCCTGAACAGGGCCCAGGGGATCAGTAGATTTCACCCTCATCCACCTACCTATCCATTCATCCATCATCGTTCTTTCCTTCCTTCCTTCCTCTATCCATCCACCTACCCACCCATCCATCCATCCTTCCATCCATCCATCCCTCCATTCTCCAGCCAATGCATATGTATTGTGTCTACTCCATGCCAGATATATGGACACAGTAACGAAAAGACTTAGTATTTATCCCGATGTATAAGACAGTATCTAGCGAATGATCCTAGCAATGAGTGAACAGTTATGAGATGGTGTTCTGAAGGAAAGAACCAGGTGCGATAGATGTCTGTCACAGAGCAGCTTGTGTGGGCTGCACGCCTTGCCTTGTGTAAATTCAGCTTACTTGCCCACATAAATGACATGTATGTCATCAGGCGTTGCAGCTGTAGGGGGCTCCAAAGAAACGGGGGGCAGCAGGATTGGCGAGGTGGGAGAGGCAGTAATGTGTGAACATAGCACACAGTTATGCGAACCCCTTCATGGATTACACTCTTGTCATTCAGCCTGGTGCTGGTGGCCTGGCCATGGGAGAGCCGAGCCAGCCCTGCAGTGGTGGGGGTGGGAGCAGACATCCAGGGACAGAGCAGCATCCAGATTCGACCCCTTGGGAGCTGTGTGAACTGAGCCTCAGTTTCGACACACGTGAAGTCAGATGGAGGCGAGGAGGAAATCCATCTTTCTTTCCTCAACATTGTAACCTCCAGAAAGCCCTTAAGAGCATGCTGTTCCCTCTTCCCGCTGGGATTGTTCTGGAGGGAGACGCCAGCTCTGTGTGGGTTTAAGTGCTGTGGGACAGGCCGTGGGTGCTCCCTGGTAGGCCACCCATCCTGGCTCAGACATTTCTGGTGGGGTATCGACCAAGATGTTGCAGAAACACTTGCAGGCTGACCATGTTCCAGAAGGTGAAGGACTTGGATAAAAAGGCCCCTTGGGGGTCCTGGCTTCGCTCTTGGCCAGAGGTCTTGTCTGGGGTCATCTTCACTAAGGATGAGGGGCAAGTTAAGATGATGATAACGAGACTTGGGGCAGCCACTGTGGCTTGAGAAATGAGATTCTGCTGCTTTTGGAGCATCAGCCGTGACTGTCAAGGTCCGTGCTTTGCCGGGAGCTAATGATGGTGGCATTTCTTGATCTTTCAGCGCGTGCGGAGTTGGGGTTGAGAGCTTTAGCTGACTGACTTACTCTAACCCTCACTACCCTCTGAAATGTGTATGGTTACGATACCCTCCTTGTAGAGAGGAAACTGAGGCGTAGAGAGATGAGAAAACTCTTGGGGTTACAAAGTCAGGGCAGAGCCAGGATCGGAACCCAGAGCAATTCTCTGCTACCCACGACTGCCCATTACCTCCCCAGATCTTGATGGGTTTGGGGGCTACCCGGTGAGGCTCTGGAATTCAAAACCTGGCTCCAACACATCTCACTCGCTAGTCGGTGAGAAGTCTAGATACACAGTCAATATTCCTGAGCCCCTGGGATGGTGTGTCTAACCCTGAGTGAGAGACAGATGGAGATGCCATAAAGCCTGCCTTCAAATCTAATCCAGAACAGACTGTCCACTCTGGGGCTGGACAGGAAGGAAGCTGTTTTGTTTGCCAGAAGGATGGGGTGGGGGGACTGTCCTCTAATTAGTCGACTTATCTGCTACTCCTCTCCCCCTTTTCTTTAGAGTTTGGAAATAGCTCCATCCACACATCCTGACATGGCACGATGCAGTAAAAAGCACACGGAGGCCCCAGGCTGCAGGGCCAGGCTCCGCCACGTCAGAGCTGGCGCCTCTGGCCGATGTCCGAATGTCTCTAAATCTCGGTCTTCTCGTCTGCGAAAGGGAGATAATAGTAGTCCCTCCCTCAGGACTGTATGAGGCCCAAGTCAAATAATGGATGTGAGCCTGTATTCATTGATTTACTCTTTCATTCATACTTTTTATTCACTCACAGACATTTATTGAACGCCAACCAAGTGCCAAATGCACTGCTGGGCCTTGGGATGGAGCCATGAAAGCTCAGCCAAGGTCTCCGCTCTCATGGAACCTAAGTTCTAGCGTGGGAGGCAGACCATGAATGCAGTTTCAGAATTACCCAGTACGCTACTAAGGAGACAGAGAGACAATTAAACAGTGTGTAGGGATAGCACCTGGTGCAGGTGGTCAGAAAGCCTCCTTTGATAGGCAACACCTGAGCTGAGGAAGGCATGAGGGTGGTGCATTCCAAGTGGGAGAAACAGCGAGTGCAAAGGGCCAGGGGCAGGAATTCACATGGAGTGTTCTTGAAGCAGAAAGGAGGCCAGCAAGGCCAGAGCACAGTGGTCAAGGAAGAGGGTAGTCAGATACCCCTAAGAGGGACATCCCCCCCGCCTTACAAACATGCATTATACATCGCGGCTTCAGGTAATTTTATTGCTACTCTCACCATCTTTCTTCTCCATAACAAATTCCCTGCCATCCTGGGAGACTAGGAATTGGGATTTCTGGACTCATTTTACTATTCAGTTTCTGAGCGAGTTTCTCCAACTGGGAGTGCAAGGACACACCTGCTTATTGCATTCTTCATGAAGGAAATGGAAACTGAAGTCACTTTTTAAATTTGCCCGAAGTACCCGTTGTAATTACCATGCCACCCGTAACGGGAGTTTATGTAATTATTAGTTTGAATGGCTCTGCTCATTATGGTACAAATTTTTAATTTGCAAATGCATAACCAGATTCTTGATTGGATTCCCTTTTGATCATGAAGCTGAGGACATATGTTCATACATTTTCATGGCTGAAACTCTTTGGTGTGAACCACTGCTGCTCCGAAGGGGTAGGTGTAGAAGGGTGATGGGCAGGGGCTGGCAGGCTTGGTAAGACCCATGTTTCCAAGTAAGGATGGGTCAATGGGAAGAGAGCAGTGGCACTGCTCCTGAGTGTGGTGTTAGAAAGCATCCTCTGTTTGCCATATAGGAGAGGAAGGAGTCGTCTTGCATGATACATTGAGCCTACAAAGCTGGGCCGGCTGGGTTGCAGATCTGAGGAAGTCTTTGGTGCCACCGATGATGTACCATGGCTGTCCCTGCCCTGGACACTGATTTCTGTGATTTCAAGGAAAGAAGGCACCCAGGGCTTTTGTGGGAGACACGTGTCTACCCTCCAGGAAAACTCAGTGCACTGAGTACCTACCTTGCAGAGTTCCAGGTGCCAGGAGGGAGGGACCTGGGAGGTGATACGGGATTAGGCAGGAGGAACATGCAACCCAAGCCAGGTACTTTGGGATTATGGCCATCATCCTACATATCGGAGACAGCAAGTGACTTACCCAAAGCCCCATATGTAAAGCTGAGCATTTAGCTCAAGTCTCCTCACTTCAGGTGTAGTTCAGGTCCCGTCAGTGTATGTCAAGGTATAATCTAGCTGTAATCTATGTCAGGATCACCTGGTGCTTACCAAAAATGAAGGCTTTGAGGCCTCACTCAGACCTATGGAATTTGAATCAGTAGGGGGAAGGACTCTTGAGATTTTCATTTTAAAGAAATAATAAAATTAACGTTAAATAAATAATAAATTTCGGGCTTCCCTGGTGGCGCAGTGGTTGAGAGTCCGGCTGCCGATGCAGGGGACACGGGTTCGTGCCCCGGTCCGGGAAGATCCCACATGCCGCGGAGCAGCTGGGCCGGTGCGCCATGGCCGCTGAGCCTGTGCTTTTGGAGCCTGTGCTCCACAACGGGGGAGGCCACAACAGTAAGAGGCCCGCGTACCGCAATCAATCAATCAATTTTAAAATAATAATAAATTTACACACACTATGTAATCTTCTTACACTACATAAAATTGATGCATGCGAAAGAGTTTTCTGGCTATGTGTAAGTTTTGAAGGCTAATATTAAAAGGAAACTTCTAGAACCCACCACACCACTAAAGAATGCGATGATTACCAACACCATGGAGTGTACCTCCGTGATCCCCTGACTCATCTCTACAGGTAGCCACTTCCTTGGATTTTGATTTTATCCTTCCCATTTTATAGGTTTAGTAAACATTTATGCATCCTTAAAGGATGCAAGGAATATACTGAGTCACTTGTTTTTGAGTTTTACAAAAATGGTATCTGGGGGGTTTATATTTATCTAACATTATATTCCTTATAAGTATCAATGCTGATGCATGCAGCTGTAAATTATTCCTTCTCACTGTGACATAATATTCTGTGGTGTGGCTCTACCATGGTTTTATATAGCTCTTCTCCCACAGATGGACTTGTGTGTTTTCCCTGTGGCAGCCAGGATTAGTATGAGTGTCCTGTGCACATGTGTGAGTCTTTCTAGGGCATGGCTTCCCATACCTACCTGCCGATTAGAATCACCTGAAACACTTGGTAAAAATACAGGATTATCAGGCCTTGGCCCCTGAGAATTATATTTCAGTAGGTCTATTTGAGGGGACTAGGAATCTTTTGTTTGTTGGTTTTGGTTTATTTTGACAAGCACTCAGATATTCATATTATCATTGGGGAATTTTTGGAAAAATAGTGGCAGCAGTTCTCAACCTGGCTGCATATTTGAACCTCCTGGCCTGATGGAAAAAAATGAAAGTACGCATGACCTGGCCCCAACCGTATGGATTCTGGTTTAATTGGTCAGGGGATAGATGTATTTTAAAAGCTTATCATGTGATTGTAATATGCGGTGAGACCAAGTACCCTGGGCAGTGTTTCTTACCCAAAGGGGGTGTTGATTTTGCCCCTCAGGTAGGGTCAACAGACAAAACACAAGATGCCCACTTGAAGTTGGCTTTTATTTTATTTTTTAAATTAATTTTTATAGGTGCTTTACAATGTTGTGTTAGTTTCTGCTGTTCACCAAAGTGGATCAGCTATACGTATACATATATCCCCTCATTTTGGATTTCCTTCCCATTTAGGTCACCACAGAGCATTGAGTAGAGTTCCCTGAGCTATACAATAGGTTCTCATTAGTTATCTGTTTATACATAGTGTCAATAGTGTATATATGCCAAACCCAATCTCCCAATTCATCCCACCCCCACCCTTTCTCTCTTGGTATCCAGTGTTTGTTCTCCACGTCTTTGCCTCTATTTATGCTTTGCAAATAAGATCATCTATACCATATTTCTAGATTCCACATATATGCATTAATATACGATATTTGTTTTTCTCTTTCTGACTTACCTCACTCTGTATGACAGTCTCTGGGTCCATCCACGTCTCTGCAAATGACCCAATTTCATTCCTTTTTATGGCTGAGTAATATTCCACTGTATATATGACCCCATCTTTATCCATTCGTCTGTTGATGGACACTTAGGTTGCTTCCATGTCCTGGCTGTTGTAAATAGTGCTGCAGTGAACATTGGGGTACATGTGTCTTTTTGAATTATGGCTTTCTCAGGGTATATGCCCAGGAGTGGGGTTGTTGGGTCATATGGTAGTTCTATTTTTAGTTTTTTAAGGAAGCTCCATGTGAAGTTGGCTTTTAGATGACTATTTTTTAGTGTAAGTGTGTCTTAGAGATTGTATAGGCATACTTATATTGAAAATGGTTTGTTGTTTAATTGAAATTCAAATTGAAGTGGGCAAACTGTATTTCTATTTACCACAACCATACCCCCGGGGGGACAACTGGAAATGCCTGGCGACATTGTGCCTTGTCACACCTGGGGTGTCTTTGCTACTGGCATCGAGTGGGAGAAGACCAGTAAAAGCTGCCCCAAATCCTACAATACACAGGACAGCCGCCCACAACAAAGAATCACCCAGCCCAAAGGTCAGCAGGGCCGAGCTTGAGAAACTTTGCTCTAGTGTATATTTCTGTTTTAATTTAGTCCCTCAGTTTGATAAATACTTTACCATACCTGACTGGCCACGGTCTAGTGGAGGGAAGGGGTTTCCTGGGCTTGGGACAGGTCCCCCTCCTTTGGGCTGAACCCACATCGGGAGAGATGGGGTGGGCCCCTCTGGTCTCACGCAGGCCAGGCAGGGGCAGGGAGTGAGCTGGCATGAGCAGGTGGTGCCTGGGCTCCGTGTTCAGCGCCACTGCCGGACACTGCTGGGAGAGATACATGTAACCCAGCGGAAGATGATCTCGGGGAAGGGAACAACAGGGAGATTTTTCATCCTAATTTCATAGTTGCTCGCAGTGCCCTTGTGTGGCATCTTGAGTCCTCCATCATTAAAGCTGTTCTTAATTAAAGTGGCTTATGACCTTCCAAGGGGCCAGGCCAGAAAGGGCATTGTTCGGCATTGTTTGGTTCTAAGAAGAGTTTTTCAGCTCTGAGGAAGGTGACGAGGACCCGGGAGTTAGCAGAGCAGTCAGTAACACCCCTTAACTCTCGGCAAGCCCCTGATTGTGTGTGCACGAGCTATTATTTAATCTCCACAAGCCGGAACTCGGCCAAACTGCAGAGGCTGCATTTAAAATGCTTCCCTCGTTCACCACCTGCAGCCTCATCACTTCTCAGCCAAGATTTCCAGAAAGTTGTGGAGGAAGAGAGCATTCCCAGGACTGAGGGTGGACTGACTAAGTTGGCAATTTAGGGAGGATCTCACTGCTTCTAAACAAATGGCCGCATTTGGCCAGTGGATTCCTGAAGAAGGAACCAAGTCACGATGAAACAGCAACAGTCTTTCTTTGGTGCCAGAGAGCTAACTGTATTCTCTCAGGCATTTCCACCCTGGAAGCAGTGAGAAATAGACTTTTGAGAACAATAATAAGAAGAAGAAAAATAGCAATAGCTAAGGTTTACTGAACACCTGTCATGTGGTAAACACTGTTGAAATAAATTTATAAGTTACTCCATGGTTACTGTAATGGTTAATTTTATGTATCAGCTTGACTGGGCCTTGGGATACCCAGACATTTGGTCAAACCTTATTCTCAGTGTGTCAGGAAGGGTGTTTTAGAATGAGATTAACATTTAAATCAGTAGACCAAGTGAAGCAGATTGACCTCCCTAATGTGGGTGGGCCCCATCTAATCAGTTAAAGGCCCAGATAGAACAACAGGCTGAGTAAAAGGGAGCTCCTCCTGCTTGAGTGATTGAACTGGGACATCAGTCTTTTCCCACCTTTGGACTTGAATGAAAAATGGGCTCTTCTTGGGTCTCTAGCCTGCAGCTTTCAGACTGGAGCTTACACTGCTGACCCACTTTCATGACCTCATCTAACCCTAATTACCTCCCAAGGGTCCCATCTCCAAACACCATCGCATAGGGGGTTAGGGCTTCAACACATGAATTTTGGGGGTGACACAAACGTTCAGTCCATAACGACACCTCATTCCATTCATCTAGCCGCCATCCTTGTTCAGATACAATTACAGGGATGTTTTCCAAGAGGAATATTCTTCATTTATGGGGTAGAGGATAAGAAAACAGGAAAAAATTCAAAAATGAGTTTGTATATTATAACTTATGATGAGGGGGAAAAATCCCATGGTAAACCTAATGCAGAAACACAATTGAGTCTGGATCGAGCTTTAAGAATCTGTAAGGAATGGCCAAGTTGACTCAAAAACAGAAAGACACCTGCAGGTCTTAAAGGAATTGTCAGTGGGTTTCTCTCCTTGTCCTTCTCTAGCTCCATCAGGTCATCAACATGTGTTTTATTTTATTTTATTTGGTGTGTATTTTATTTTTATCTTTTGGCTGTGCTGCACAGCATGTGGGATCTTAGTTCCCTGACCAGGGATTGAACCTGCCCCCCTGCATTGGCAGTGCGGAATCTTAACCACTGGGCCGCCAGGGAAGTCCCAACATGTGTTTTAGATGAGAAGGACCCCGGGTTCGCTAAGCCCTTTTATCAATACTATTTCACTTAATTCTTACTGCAACTCACTTTTCAGTAGGCATAGTGATACCCAGTGGAAGAACATGACTTAAATCTATCAGATTTCATGTTAATACCAGCCCCATGCTTCTCCCATATGACATTCTCTTTTTTTACCTCAAACTGTCACATCAAAACAACAAATACAGAGCTGTGACGATGTCATTTTCAAATATATCCCCCATGTGGAGCTAGAACTACACTTGCGATGAAACTATGTGCGTTTCCACCCACATTTTTCTTGCCCTATGCCTTTCCTAGAGCAATCATATCTCAGAACCTTCTAGCTCCTCCTGAAATGTTTGGGGGGTTTAGAAGCGGCCTGGTTTCCCTGAAAGAGTTTTCAACTTCACAGAGCTCCAGCCCCGCCTCCTCCCCCACCCTGTCAGTGTTTATCAACCCCAACATGTTGAAAAGCCAAACATCCCTTTGATTTAATCAGACCCTTTTATGCAGAAATGAAGCCAAGAGCCTCTTCTTCCCAACAGCACAGCATTTCCTGGAACATGAAGATCAATGGTGTTGATAGACCATTGATCAAGTGTTGCCCATAAGCCCATTAAATAGGATGTGAAACTGGAATTGTGGTCAAAGGCCCCATCCTGAGGTGGCCAGGAGCCAGGAGGGCCGACAAAGCCACTTTCTCTATGCTTTTCAGTTTCACAGCATAAGGGTGGTCCTGGAAGTGGGGAAGGAAGCTTGAGAAGCTTTTGTAATTCCCTCCAACCTTCTAGCAAAAGTGGTCACTCCATTCTCACTCATACCTTTTCCCCAAGAACTGTGTGTCATCTTCTCTTTGGGGACATCACATTCCACTTTGCATTGCTTAATTAAAGTGGCACCAAAGAGCATGCTGAGCATTTTACCCCAGTCACTGCATTTGATCATCCCAAGACTCCATTAGGTAGGTACTAACTATTATCATTGTACATTTAACACTTGTTGAAACTGAGGTACTTGCTTAAGCTTCTAAAGTTACTAAGTAGCAGAGCCAGAATCTTAAACTCAGGTGAGGGGCACAAATTCTTAACTTGTACCTCAAACTATATTTGTGGGGCTTGTTCTCTAACCTGCCCTGTCCTGTAGGACTAGATTCAGTTACTTCCAATAAAGCCTCCAAATAACAGTAACTTAAATAAGGTAAACATCTGTTTTTCTCTGATGCAAAAGAGATCCAGAAGTAGGCAGTCCTTGGTTGGTATGATAGCTTCATGAATGCATTGGGACCCCAGCTCTTTGCTTCAAATTCCTTTGTGTGTGCCTCTGGTCCTCATGGTGTAAAATATCCTCTGGAAATCCAGCCATCAATTCTATGTTCCAGGCAGTATGATGAATGAAGGGGCAAAGAAGGATTCACCTCCTCTTTTTAAGAAGACTTCCCAGAGGCCCCACATCACATTCTACTCATATATCATTGGCCAAAACTTAGTAACACCCACACTTTACACCTAAATCTTTGGCAAGGCTCACATCCCATTAAGGCTGAGCTTTTGCAATTGTTTCCTAACTTGTCTCCCTGCCTCCAGTCTCATTCTGTTCTAATTTTCATCCTGTACTGCTGCTAGGACAATTGTATTTGAACAATGCTTTGTCATGCCAGTCCCCTGGTCTGAAGATTTCCCATGGATCCTCTTTATCTAGAAGATTAAGTATAAATTCCATTTCCTGCCAAAGATGCTTATTCACATTCTCTTTATGGGGCATGTAATCCCCATCTCCTTTGTTCTATTCACATTATTCCCTCTGACTAGAATGTCTTCACCCTTTTGTCTCCACTGGTATAAATGCTGTGTTTCCTTTAAACCCCTTTTGTAACCCCACATCATTCATTCATTCATTCATCACAAAACAAATGTTTTCGTTACTATAGATAAAGCACTCAGAACAGTGGCTAATTGGGAGTAGAAGGTGACTATTATTATTAATAGTGAGGATAATAAAAGTGGCAATAATTTGTGTTTCCTGCTTTCCAGCCTATGGACTAGGGATTGTATCATTTCCTTCTCAGTAATCCAGAACCTAAGATATGAGATGTGAGGGATTTTATTGATAATGATAATGGCGAGTATGTTCCCTTGAGAGAAAGAAATTGTTTTTACCTGATAGAACTTATCTTTGGGGCTCCACCCAACGATCCAAGCTCAAGGTGGCCTTTTAATGCTTGGGAAGTAATTGCCTCCACTCCAGTCATGAATTTAGAAAGTGTTGACTTAATTAAGAAAGAATGCCATTTTACTCATTTACAACTGCATTGTGTCATTAATTGCAATATATGTGCATTCACATTTGAAATTGTATTTTTATGTTTATAAGATATATCACAGCTTTCAAAAGACTCTTAAGAATCTACATGTTTATCTAAGAATATGTTAGATGCCTGTGTCGGTCAGTTTAGGTTAGGTAGTGCTGCCGTAACAAACAAGCCCCAAATCCAAACAGCTTAATATAGCAAAGGTTTAGTTCTTGCTCCCATTGCATGTCTATTGTCGGCTGATTAGTGGGGATGATCCAAGGTGACAGAGCAGTTATCATCCACAGCACTGCCAGTTGCTGGGTCAGAGAGAAGAGAACATCTTTTTGTTTCTCAGGAGGCATTATTTTCATGTTTATTTTCCCTTATGGCTTTTCTAGTTTATTCTTCATTACTAACGTTATTTTTTTCTTTTCTTGAATTCTGTCACCTCATTTCTAAACTTTTCTAATGTTGATTTATATTGTTTTCTGTATCTTACACCACTTTCTTAATGCCTTTGGGCATGTTTTGAAACAGTAGGTTATGAAGCTGATCTTATTTTTGACAATACCTATCTGGAATGCTTTTGCTACCTGTAGGGTTTATTCGGCTCTTTATCCTATCTTTTTTTTTCCTTTTAATAAATTTGTATGAGGTGTGCCCATGATTCTTTTCTGTTGCTCATTTTTATGTGAAATTATATTTCATGAAATCTTAGAAAGAGCCTTGTTTTATGTGGCTTTGCTAACTTCACAGAGTTCCCTCTTCTCTTTTTCTTTTTCTTTTTCCATGTAGTTAAAAAAAACTGTGACTTACTACTATACTATATATATAATAGGTAACTAATAAGGACCTACTGTATAGTACAGAGGACTCTTCTCAATACTCTGTAATGACCTATGGGAGAAGAATTTTAAAAAGAGTGGATATATGTATAGGTATAACTGATTGCCATACAGCAGCAAAGAAACTAACACAACATTTTAAATCAACTATACTCCAATACAAATTAAAACAAAAAACAAAAAACCTGTAGCTTGTGATTTCCCGACTCTTCTTCCCCCCTCTCACTTTTATCTGGACAATCTTCTTCCATCATTTCTGCTGTCCTTCTCAGCTTACTTCCAGCAATGTCATCTCTGTGTGGGATGGTCCCGGAAGCGGCCCTGACTGGTCGGTTTTGGGGGTTTTCAAGGACTGGGCTGCTTCTGCCCCTTCCTATCTTCCGGGGAATACATTGTACTCACCCATTATGGGGTTGGAAGATATCCTGTTAGTGTCAGCTGCTGTTCTCAGGCTAGCACTCCACATATTCCTGCTGGTCATATTGGGGTTCTCTTCTTGTCAAGCTGTCACATGACCTGTTGTTTCCTTCTGCTTCCTCCCACACGGATGCTGGTAGCACAGAAGCGTCGGGGATGTTGATGGTTTGTCCCCACCTGCTTGTATTTTGACAGTCACATCAACACTTTATTATTTGTCATAAATGTTGTCTATTTTTTACTTGTATTAATTTGTTACTCTATTTTTAATGTGGGGATTTTGGAAGAATCAGAAGCTATGTTGCTACTGCTGCCACCATATTTCCAGAATTCTAAATAATATTAACTACATGTTCTGATGGGGAATCTGAAACTCCAGAGGGTAAGTGGCTCGCTCATGGCCATTCATCTAGGGTTAAAACCAAGGCAGACTGCTCTCTTAATTATCACAGTATATTGCTGCTAAAATTAATGACCATACTATAGGCTTTAACCCAGAAGCTTATGCTGCATACTCATCACAGTTACAGCCTTGACCAGTGAACTGTTCAACTATAAATAAGATAGATTGCTTATATGTGGAATCTAAAAAAAGGCTACAAATGAACTTACCTACAAAACAGAAATAGAGTTACAGATGTGAAAAATAAACTTAGGTTACCAGGGTGTAAGGGGCAGGATAAATTGGAAGAACAGATTGACACATACACACTACTATATATAAAATAGATAACTAATAAGGACCTACTGTATGGCACAGGGAACTCTACTCAATACTCTGTAATGGCCTATGTGGGAAAAGAAGCTAAAAAAGAGTGGGTATATGTATATGTATGGCAGATTCAATTTGCTGTACACCTGAAGCTAACACAACATTGTAAATTATATCCCAATAAAATTTTTTTAAACAAATTAAATAAATAAATAAGATAAAAACCTTTCCCTGAGTCATTTTATAGTCTG
The DNA here is from genome assembly GCF_003031525.2 of Neophocaena asiaeorientalis asiaeorientalis. Classification (NCBI taxonomy): domain Eukaryota; kingdom Metazoa; phylum Chordata; class Mammalia; order Artiodactyla; family Phocoenidae; genus Neophocaena; species Neophocaena asiaeorientalis. The sequence goes on from NW_020174705.1 coordinate 5,079,321, forward strand.
TAGGGAAGACAGACTTGGAACCAACCAAGTCAAATTTGTACCTCCATGACTGTAATAAGAGCTAAAGCAGCATTAGAACCTGGCTCACGTGTACAAAATCATTGTGTTATGGAGCTCTTTCCTTTTTTAGGGAAAGGACCCTACCAAATTGACAGAAATGACAATACTGACAGCAAAAGTTTGATGTCCCTGACTCTGTAGCCACATTTTCATTGCAACAGCAAGATATTCAAAGTATCCGCATTGCTATGTATTCGTTTGTCCTTGTCTCTTGGAGTTGGTTGGACCACAATACACAGTATGGTCCCTGTTATCAAGCATGTGTTATCAGTGTACCCTAAACCACGTACCCAGCTCTGTTTTATACCCAGATGTTTTTTCCTGAACCATCTTGTGCCACAAGCAGACATCTTTATCCTGGCTTTTGAAGCGTATATACCAAGGAAGTTTCCCTGTATAAGGTGACATGATTATGTGCCTTTCCTTTTTACGTGTTTATCTTCTCTACTCTACTATCCAGCTGTCCAACAGTCAACACATTTATTGATGACCTACTATGTGCTAGGCACAGTGCTGACTCTGGGGCTAGAGCAGTGAAGCAGACCTACTGAATACCTCTGCTCAAGAATTTACATCTTAATGGCCAGAGTAAAGACCTACCTCAGGACATATTTCTGAACTGATTATGAGCCATGGCAGTTAAGGTTCACATAATAGCCCTCATCATGGGAGAGGAAGTAACAACAGAAAGTTGTCCTCAGCACAAGCAAGCTTTGTGGTTCATACAGAAGAGGCATGAGGGTGGAGAAGCAGGAAGTGCTTGGCTTGGGGATCTCAGGAGGTTTCAAGGATGGAAAAAGTGTGACTCAGTCTTTTTCCTCTGGTACAAAATTTTATCTGTCATGCTATAGGGTATTACATTTATTATGATACAGAATTATTATGTTTTAAGGAAACTGGAATAGGAACTAGAATAGCTTCATAAGTTAAATTCTGCAGCTGATTCAGTAGTTCTAGGACTGTTGGATAAGTTACTTAAACTATTTAAGCCACAGCTCCCATCACAGTAAAATGGGGATCGTGCTGCCTGCCCTTGGTCAGGGTCAGAAGGGAGTGTATGAAGGACCTCTAGAATCTGGAAATTGGTCTCCACACCATGTGGGATTTATTACTTTTGTTATTATGATGTTTTTGTAGTGGTTAATTTTGTCTATCAACTTTCTGGGCCATGGGGTGCCCAGGTCTTTGGACAACCATTATTCTGGGTGTTTCTGTGAGGATGTTTTTTGGGTAAGATTAACATTTATATAAATAAACTGAGTAAAGCAGATTGCCTTCTCTAATGTGAGTGGGCCTCATCCAGTCAGTTGAAGGCTTGCCTAGTACGAAAGGGTTGACCCCTAAGTGAGAGAGGATCCCTACTTCCTAACTGCATTCAAATTGGGACCTTTTTCCTGCCTTTGTACTCAAACTGAAATATCAGCTCTTCCTAAATCCTGCCGACCTTTGGACAGGAACTATACCATCGGTTCTCCTGGTTTTGGACTCAGACCAGAACTTATACTGGGGGCTCTCCTGGGCCCTGCCAACTTGCCAACTCACTCTGTAGATCTTGGGACTGTCAGCCTCCGTAATTTCATGAGCAATCCTTATAATACGACTCTTTCTAAATATATACATTCCATTGGTTCTGTTTCTCTGGAGAATCCTGACTAATACAGTTGCTATAACAAATATTATTTCCATAGGCCACAAATGGAAAACAAATTCCAGATTCAGCCTTAGAACGAGATGATGTAGCTGATTACCACTAGCGCATGATCTGAACCATGACGGATGAGTTCCTGTTTTGAAACCTGCCCCTCACTATCCATCCAGTGCCTGAAAATCCACCATGCATTCCATCAAGTATTCCAGAGGCCCTCTTTTTTTTTAAAACATCTTTATTGGGGTATAATTGCTTTACAATGGTGTGTTAGTTTCTGCTTTATAACAAAGTGAATCAGTTATACATATACATATGTTCCCATATCTCTTCCCTCTTGTGTCTCCCTCCCTCCCACCTTCCCTATCCCACCCCTCCAGGCGGTCACAAAGCACCAAGCCAATGTCCCTGTGCTATGCGGCTGCTTCCCACTAGCTATCTACCTTACGTTTGTTAGTGTGTATATGTCCATGACTCTCTCTCGCCCTGTCACAGCTCATCCCAGAGTCTCTCTTAAAAGGAGATTGCTTCTGGGGAAGTGAAAGGACTTTGGCCCTTAGGGAGTACCCTCTAGGTAAGAGTAACCCTGTTACAGATGACTAGATGAGATATGGCATCCAGAATTCTTGGCTGCAGGGAATCAGGCAAAGGACCAGGGGATAGCTGACCAAGAGATGGGAAGCTGTCCTCTTCATCATATGTCCTCCAGCTAGCTCAGGACTGCCTACTCTCTACTGGTTCTCTAGTGACATCCCCCCACTGGGCTGTACATTGTTCTCGACCTCTCTACTCTGGAGGGTCTGTTATCTGTTTGTCACACTCCTGGCCGTTTGGATACCTGAAGAGCAGGGGGGGTTGCTCTTGTCTTCAAGATCAGCTTGGGATGCTTGCAGGAGTTTGTGTGACTCAAGCTACAATTCCCCTAGCTCTTGCCCAGAGAAAAACAAGTCTTTGTGTGAGTTATTCTCATTGGTACTGTATATGCACAGAAAGTGTGAGAATGGGTGCAACATACCTGCCCGGCAGGGCTCGAGCAGATGCCAAGAGTTCAGCTGTCCTGAGATGCATACAGGGTGTGTGGCAGCAGGTGGAAGAGTTGATTGACCCGCCCCTATAAAGAAACAAGTCTAAGAATGTTGTTTTCTACTTTATGATGTTGACAAATGTGATTACCTGTGTTTATACATGGAGGATAGAACTTGACTCATCTTTATAGCTATTAGGCATGTACATGAAAGGAGAGCATTGGAAAATATGTAGATGGATTCTAAGATGTGCGTGTTGATTAGAACCTCACATGTCCTAGATGGTGAAGCGCAGTGAGATTTACATCACAGATGAACTCTCTCTTCCCCGACCTCTGTTCATCACCCTGCTGTTTCCTAAGACACTGTTTCCTTAAAATTTACTATAGTAGTATAGTTTGTAAGTTTGTGCCTATGCTTATTTGTTTGTTCATTCATTCCTTCATTTGTAGCAAGGATGAGGGGGTCTGTCTCTTCCACTAGAGTTATGTTCCACGCCCACAGGGTTTCTCCAGTCTCAATCATCACTGCGTCTCCTATACCTTCACTTAGTAAGGCCCAGGAAATACTTATTGAATGGACGGATGAATGAATGAGTGAAGAGCATGGACTCAGGTGTCATGGGAACCTGTATTTTAATCATCAGCCCAACTTCTGACTGTGAAAACTTGGATTAAATTAAACACCACTAATGCCTAATTTCCTCACCCGTAAAATGGGGATGATACCAGTACCTACCTTGCAGAGTCATAATGCACATAAAATGCAAAAATAGGCATAAGGGGCTTAGTCTAGTGGCTGGAATGGAGTAGATGCGCAATTACTTTTGTCTGTATGGCCATGTTTCTACCTCTGATTTGCTAGCTATATTCCGTTTAGCTGTCAACTATTTCACTTGCCTCTGGAGCCACAGGACCCGCCAAGAGGAGGGGTAACGAGTAACTTGGTGAGGGCTTATTTCCCTTCATGGAAGAGAAACATACCCGTTTAAAGGTGATTCACCTCAGCCCACATCTTACCTTTCCTAAAGGCTTCATCATTCATACTTGTTCATATAGAGGAAACTTATCATTTAAAAGAAAAGCCAAAACTACAAAAAAAAAAAAATTTTCTTCTTTTTTAATAAGTTAAGCCAAAACAACAACAAAAAGTGTCTTTGATACCTTTGTTGTTTATTGCTTTATAAATCACGGCACATAATTATGTTGATAAATTCCAGCAGCCTAACCGACTCCTCTTTCTCAATGCCGGCTGGGGACGCCCCTGATAAATCAATCTCGACTTTCCAACCGCAGCGCTATCCTGCTCGGGATCTGCTTTGTTCCTCCATTGCAGTATGTTGGGGCAATACATCACCCGAGCCCTTCATCCTTCTTCCGTATCATTAGAGCAATAGCTGGTTCTGATAATGCATTAATGTAATACATCACAGAGCTGGGTGCCTGGCTGCTACATTACTCAAAATCTGATGTGATAGAGAAGGGAAAAACCTAGTGTTCTGATAACTCCAAAAGCTGGGGCTTTGTTTTATAGTTTTCAAGCTTGGCACTTGAAACTTCAGGGTCCAGATTTTCCCCTTTGCAATCTGTTTTCACATGTTCTGCTAAGTTTGTTTTTTCCAACGTCTGCTCATGTTTCCTGAGTCCAGAAAGCTGCTTTATCTGTGATCAATTCCAGAGTAGAGGCCCTAATGTCATAACCACTGCTCTTGCCAGTGTTTGAGCAGCTCCTAGCATAATGTAAGGTCAATGTCAGAATACTTAGGTTAGAGTCCAGGTTCTTCAGTTTGCCAGTTGTGTTGCTTTGGGCAGAGCAGTTGTATAATTCCATCAGATGATGTATGTCAAGTGCTTGACACATAGCAATAACTAAGTCAAACTTAACTGTTAATATATGTTATTCTTTCCTAGCCCACCATTTACCAAATCAGGTATTCCAGGAGACTGCTATTAACAAGTAGCATAAAAGAAAAAAAGAGTTCTGTGGGTACATAAGTTAGGAAAACATTGGGTTGACAAAAATCAGACTTTTACACTGCAGGAGGTATCAGAGTCTTTAATGTGCTAAAGTGGTTTATGTGTGTCCTAGAGAGGGATAGAATAAATATCACTTCCCAAATTATTTGGCTTTTTGAATATTGGGAGTGATGTCCCTTAAAATACCATTGGGAAATGTGAATGTGTTCCAGTTCTCTTATTAAGACCATTGAGGTCTTGGTCAAGATGCAGAATGCAAATTAGATGCAGAATGGGGCCCGGACTCAGCACTGCTAAGGCTCGGGTTCTTTCTCTTCTTCCTCCAACCCCTGTGCCTCTCAAAGTGTGAGCTGTGATCACCTCTATGAGGATCACCTAGGGAGGGAAGGGTCAGGAACACGCACTCCCATGGCCTCCTCGGACCTGTGGATCGGAATCCCTGAGGTCACAGTGCAGGAATCTGGATGCAGCAAGCATCTCGTGCGATTTTCTTGGGAGCTGAAGTCTGAGAGCCCCTGAACTAGTGGTTTCTTGCAGTGGTATTGCAGGGGCTGAACCGATTTTACTGCACCTTCTAAAGACTCCGGGGACTCTGGAAAACGCTTGCTGCTTGCTCCTTGCTGGCCCTCTGCAGGCCCTCGTGACTCTGGAGGAGGTCTGCCTCTCAGGAGGATGCTGGAGGCATCTGTGGGTGTTCACAGGCCAGCCCGCCGGTGCAGATGCTTCCTCAAGACCCCTTCCGGCCCTCGGCGGTCAGTGTGAGAGCCTGTCCCCCGTGATCCCCGGTAATGCTCCTCCAGGGAAACGTGTGCGGGGGAGATTAGTTGGAAATGGAGAGACACATACTCAGGGCCCTGCCAAGTCACTCTGGAGAGAGCATGACAACGCTTCAGTTTCCATGGCAACCAGGTGACTGAAAGCTCACCTTTGGCCCTGAAAACAGCCTCCAGCTTCTGGGAACAACTGCAAGGCTGCTGTTTATTATGAGAGGAGAGAACACCAACAGAGAGGAGAAACCAGCTGCCCATTCTGATCTGCGAGGAAAGTTAGGAAAGAGCCCCACAGTAAAGACGCAGAAGGTCCAGCAGGGCCTCCAGCCAAGAGGGGCGGGTATGGGCAGGCGCCTACCCCACCTTCCTCACCTGCGTTAGCAGAGGCCACCAACGGATTTCAATGTGACCCTCTTGACAGCAACAGTCAGCATTTATTTTACGTCCTTCTTTTTAGTCCAAGAGAAGAAACATTGATTCGGTGTGGGACTAGTGACTGTCGAGGGCTAATTGAGAGTTTACCGGTGTGAGGGTGCCTTCTGTGCCTTACCCCCATTTAACCCACTCTCTTTCAGGTAAGTTTCATGTTGAGGAAATTAAGGGGCAGGGAGGTTAACTGATGCCCCCTGCTCGATCCCCAGGTGGCAAGTCATGGAGCCGGGACTCCACTCGGGACTGTAATGGGGTGTTTGACCAAAGGACCCTGAAAAGCGTCCAGTCAGCCCCACCCACAGCCCTCTGGCTTGGGACTTTGACTCCTTTCTTCCAACAGACATTCCTCTCTGCAAGGCAGGAATTGCCGTCTCACCCATTGTAAACAGTTCTGTTTATTTAGCTTGAGATATGAAGGTCAAGTGTTAAAATGCTTAGTGCCTCCTACCACTGTTTGCCTGTCCCCTGGCTAAGTGAGTGCCGTTCGAAATCGACCACTTCCCTCCAGCAGGATCTGTGACCAGGCCGTGGCTCGCGGAGAAGTGGGATTCTGCAGGGCAGTATGGGCTGCCAGGGAATGACTTCCCAGCCAGACAGGACCTTGCCCCAGTGAAATCGGCTGGAAATGCAGACGACATTGGTGGCTGGGGAGCCTCCAGGGTCTCCAGACCTCGAAGGGAGCAACACTTACTGGTCTAAGAATGGCAGGCAGGAGACCCTAGTGCTGGTCAGTTTTTACCAGCTCTTGGCCGGGCAGTGAGCAGCGAGCAATGCCTCTGTAGCCCTAGCTCTTTAACAGGGAGAGTTGGACTAGAGCAGCGTTCCTCAGAGGTGAGGGATCTGCAAAGTGTTGTAGAAGGTATTGGGGATAATTTTTGATGGGACACAGGCCTGGCACAAAAATAACACAATAATACAACGAGAAAGTTTCACTCCATCTTGGGTCTTCGGGTGGCCCCACCGAGGGAAGAGTAGTTGGATACTTTGTGTGTCTTTAACGCCTCCTTAATCCTGGCTCATGTCCCCTTTTAGCACCAGAGGGGACAGACCTCAGACTCCAGAGCTTTGGCAGGAAACAGCATCTCCCTGCAATTTAGCGTGGCTTTGTCCTTGCTTTTTATAGCTACCTTCTGTGTTCGGCAAGGAGAGTTTCCATTTGTGGAAGCCATGGAGAGTTTGAGAAGTCGGAGGACAGTTCTGCAAGCCGTCAGCTTCCCGGGGAGCTCATTGGAAGTTTGAATTGGACCCTCCCCTTCTCCTTCCTCCCCCCTCCACCAGCCCTAGGTGTGTTCTCAGGACGCTCAGTGGTTTCTGCACCTTTGATATCAGTATGAGAACTACTGGTGCAGAGTTTCCCTTTTTAGAATCCATATTTAAGCAAAAGGAATGGGCCAGTTTGAGGAAACATAGGCCTAAATAACACTGCATGTGCAGCAGCCGTGTGGAGGGGCAGCGGGAGGGACAGGGATCGGAGAAGGGCTGGGCTAGATCATTGGGGTGCACAGCCGGAGAGTACTTTTCTATTCATATTCTGGGGCCTGTACCCCAGAGAGATTGGTTCTGTAGATCTGGGGTCATGCCCCTAAAACTATATCTAGGGGGGAAAATCTGCCTCCCAAAGGTGCGAAGAGGTATAGAAACTACTGGGTCGGATCGTTACTTCTCTCCAAAAGTCACGTGTTGATCTAAAATAGTTGTTCTCAACTAGGAACCCCTCAAGGGACCTTTGACAATGTGCGAGGCTATCTTTGGTTATCACGGTTGGAGAGCTGCTACTGGGGTCTAGTGGATAGAGGCCTGGGAGGCCGCTAGACATCCTACAATGCATGAACAGCCCCCGTGCCAAAAATAATTACTCAGCCCCAAATGTCCGTAGGGCCAAGGATGAGAAAGTCTGATCTAAAAGGATTTAATATTATCCAAGGTATCTGGGTAGAGATCAGTAAAATGCCCGGTCACGAAACAGCCCTGCTCCAAACCCTTCAGTTTCCATCTCAGGGACCATAAAAAACCAGGGGCCTTACAATGGCCTATAAGTTTCCCCAGCACTTAACCCCACTACCCCCTCTAAACCCGTCTTGTCCTACTACCTTCACCCCAGAACACTCAACTTCAGCCATACTGGCCTCCACATTGTTTTTGGAACAGTCCAAATATACAAGTATGTTTCTACCTAAGAGCCTTTGCACATAATTAAAAAAAGAAAAATCCCTCTTGTGCCCAGAACTCCCATCCACACTGTCCTATTCATTTTCTTCAAATGGTCCTCTGCTCAAATCTCATCCCACCAATGAGGCCTTTCCTGACCACCTTGTCTAAGAAGAAACCCCTTTATCTCTCTCTCCTCTTTTCCCAGTCATGTCCTTCCTTACAGAACTTCCCATGAGAATATATGTTTATTTCCTGTCGCCCTACTGGAATATAAGTACCATGAGTGTGTATTCACTGTTATACTCCAAGTTGCAACAGTGTCTGGCAAATGAATGCTTTAAATGAACAAAGAGTGAATGGATGGACGAATAAATGAATGCCTGGATTATAGTCCCAGATGGGCCAGTGTCTGGTCACCTCCCTGTCTGCCTCAGTTTCCTCTTCTGTCAGGTGAGAGGGTTGCAGAGGGAGCCTCTAGGTCGATCCCAGCCCTGATGTCTGCCAGTGTGACTCAAGAGCCAGGACAACTTCATTTCTCACCTATGTCCCTGTCTCTCCAATTAAGTGCCTGTACCCTCCTAGCTCCACGCCCCCTCCCCCATTACCCCAGATGCCTTCTGTCAGAGCTGAGAGGCCTTGGGGAATTAGGGATGTCAGAAATGCTCAGGAAGTGGCAGATCCATTGTGTGAACCACTGAATTGGGTAATTAGGGAGGGTGGCACTTCAGTCGTTTTAAAAGCTTAGTGGGTGGGGAGGAGAACAGCTTCCTGACAGCTCCGGCACATGCACTTAGAGGTGGAGCTTTTGCTGGGGAAAGTCTGGTTTTGTCACCGAATAGTGCTTCATCGGTCTCCAAAGGAGAGTGCGGAGAAAGGGGAGAAGGGCGGGTGGCCTGTCACTGACCCCTGGCCCTTTGAGTTAAGGGAGGAGGACAGGGCAGGAGGGAGGCCGCCTTCCAGCCCAGCACGGGGACCACCACGCCTGGTGTGAGAGACACTGGCATCGCGGGCACGGATAGTGATCCACGAGCTCACGTGTTCAGCAAACATCTCCTTCTTTGTTCTTTATAACCAATTTCATTTCCGACCCTGAACTCTCATTCTGTGGGGCTGAAGGAAGCTTAACCTCCATCCTGCCTGGGGCTCCTCCACCCCCAGGGAGTCATAAGGTCCAGAATTAGATCGGATTAGATTGTTTCTTCCCTTTCTGAAGTCACAGATGTCCCAAACAGTGGTTTCTAATAGGGGCGAGGCTTTGAGGGGTCGGGGTCTGGCTGCTTTAGGGTGTTCAAGCTTTCCCATCTGCCCTCCTCCTCCCCCCCGGGTCACCAAGCCAGGGACATCTTTCTTGTGGAGAGGACAGAAGCCCCATTTTTTTCCTGCTTCCCCAGTACATTTGCCTCTCCCCGTCTCGGGGCTTGAGCTTCTAGAGATGAAGGACAGATACGGAAATATTTGTAGCAATGTCGACTTGCCTGAAGCAGTGAGCTACTTACCTGGAGGGAAAGAAAAAGGCTGTAGGGAGAAGAGGAAAGCATCCATTAATTTCTCAAATTATCATCCAGCCATGGTAATAATAGTGAACCATGTCCCAGGGAGCATTCACGAAGGCTGGCACCATGCTAGAGGCTTCGTTTACACAAATGACTTATTCAAGACTTGGAACAACCTTGTGAAATAATAACAGTAACACACTCATAGACATACATATATGCTATATAGTTGCTGTTATTATTTCCGTTTTGCAGATGAGGTAATGCAGCACAGCGGAGCCTAAGTGATGTGTCCAAGGCCACAAAGGCTGGTTAGTAGCAGAGTTCAAATGCAGGCAGGCTGACTCCAAAGTCAGAGCACAGGACGGCTCCACTGGCCTCCCAGGTGAAGCGGGGTTAGCTACCTCACCTGGGACTTTCTTAGTAGCACCCTCCCTCTGTCTTTCCACATTGGGACATTATTTGTAACTTTTAGGCAGTTACAAATCTGAAGCACGCCTGAAGCAAGCTGGCCCCAAAGGCAAGAATCTAATGCACAGTCAGCTACTGCGATGGCTCAGTGGGGGAAATGAAACACCTGGCTGCCTCCGGGGGGCCACTCAGAAGGCCGGATACTCCACAGTCCAAAGGAGGATGTCTCAGTAGTAGCACTCAGAGCTGGGAAGAATGAGGTCAGGGCAGCCTGTGCTATGATTTCATGTGGACTTAAGAATAAATTGGTATCCACCAATATATCATCCAAGAAACATTCCTTTTTATAGAAATAATTGGGTTTTTTTCCATCAGAAGACCCTCCATGTTTTTTCAACTTAAATTTTTATTGAGATGATTGTATATTCATGTGCAGTTTGAATAAAACATATAGAGAGATACTGTGTGTACTTTTCCCACTTTCCTCCAGTGATCAACATTTTGCAAAACTATAGTATAACATCTTAAGATACTGAACAGTTCTGTCACTGCAAGGGTCTCTCCTATAAGCATGTTCACCTTCCTCTCGCCCCCAACCCCATTTCTAACACCCTGGCAACCACTCATCTGCTCTCCATTACTAAAATTTTGTCATTTCAAAAATGTCATGTAAATGGAATCATATAGTATATGCAACTTTTAGAATTGGCTTTTTTCACTCAGCATAATTTCCTGCAGATTTACCCAAGTTGTGTGTGTCAATAGTTTGTTCCTGTTCATTGCTAAGTAGTATTTCAGGGTGTGGCTATAGCACAGATTGTTTAACCTGTCACCTGTTGAAGGACATCTGGGTGGTTTGGGGTGTTATGGGTGGAGCTGCTATGAACATTCACGTACAGGTATTCGTGTGAACCGAAAGTCTTCATTCCTCTGGGATAAACACCCATGAATGCAATTGCTGGACGGTATGGTAATTGCATGTTTAGTTTATAAGGCACCGACAAATTGTTTTCTAGAGCGCTTGTACCACGTTACAATCCCAATAGTAATGTATGAGGAGTAATCCAGTTTCTCCACATCCTCACATTTGGCATTGTCATTACTATTATTAATTTTTTGCCGTTCTTATAGATTGTGGTTATATCTTGTTATGGTTTTAATTTGCATTTCCCCAATGGCTAATGACGTTGGACATCTTAGGCTGTCTGTATATCCTCTTTGTGTGTCTGTTCACGTCTTCTGCCCACTTTTTGATTGGGTTGCTATTTTTTTCCTTTTGAGTTTTGAGAGTTCTTTATATATCCCAGATATTATTCATTTGTCAGATACGTGGTTTGCAAATATTTTCTCCCAGTCTGTGAATTGTCTTCTGTTCCTCTTCATAAAATCCTTTGCAGAACAAAAGTTTTAAATTGTGATGAGATCCAATTTATCGAATTTTTTTTCTGTTTGGTTCATGCTTTTATTTATTTATTTATTTATTTTTTGCGGTACGCAGGCCTCTCACTGTTGTGGCCTCTCCCGTTGCGGAGCACAGGCTCCCGACGCGCAGACTCAGCGACCATGGCTCACGGGCCCAGCCGCTCCGCGGCACGTGGGATCCTCCCGGACCGGGGCACGAACCCGCGTCCCCTGCAACGGCAGGCGGACTCCCAACGACTGTGCCACCAGGGAAGTCCCCATGCTTTTATTTTTAAATCTACAAAACTCTTTGCTAGCCCTAGATCACAAAGATTTCCTCCTATATTTCTCAAAACATTTTATACTTTAAAATTTTATGCTTAAGTTTGTGATTCATTCTAAGTTAATTTTTATATAAGATGTGATGTTGAGGTTAAAGTTCTTCATCTTTTTCCCCCTACAGTGTTCAACTGCATTAGCGCCATTTGTCAAAAAATGTAGTTAATTTTTTGAACCTTTATGGTGTGTTGATGCTGACCTAAGAAGCACTTTTAAGCATCATTTTATGTAATCCCCACAATTACCCTACAAAGTGGGAAATGTGTGCCAAATTTTATGGATGCAGACACTGAGTATCAGAGAGATTGTGTGACTTCTCTGAGGTCGCACAGCCAGAGCCAAGCCTCAAATCTCTGCCTCGCTCCAGGCCAGCCCTTCACCACCTCTATTTCATTTTCTGAATGACTGTCTCTATACTTGTGCTCACCATATCATCACAGAAAATTCAGATTCACTTCAAATCAGTGCCTATCTTGGGACCTCTCTTTGGGCTGTAGTAAATCAAATTTTCAGGAGGTGCAAGTGTAATATAATATGGAATATCTGTTCATCATTTAACTCAGGGAAGTCTTTTCCCCCTCACTAATATCCATGATAAAGCATATGCAAATGTCTGTAATTGAACATAATTAAAATAATGAGAGTTGAAAGAATGTGATATTCAAAATAAATGCAATAGGAGTTGGACATAGCCATTATCCTAATTCAAAGTGATTACTTTATGATTACATTATCAGGGCCTCTAATATTTCTGTCTTTAATATAATTTTATTTACTTTGGGGAGGCAGGTGCTCCCTGGTTGGGAAGGCTTCCTGTCCTAGGTCTGTTTACCAGCCACTCCACACTTGTTAGAGGAAGGCAGTGCCATTTTGACAAGAGCCACACGCCTTTGCCACCTTCCTGCCATCCTGCCCAAGCATAACCCTGCACTGAGATGACTAAGAGAGTGCAGTGGTACCAGACAGCCTGGCATTCTGTGAACACATCTAAACCTGCCCAAGTGCGAGCAAGCTGGAGGAATCAAAAGCCAGGGCTTACATCCCAGGGTGTGCCTGTCACGGTGCCGTCCTTGTACTTTTGTAGTCTGAGCGATTCAGAGAGATTGCCTCACTCTGCTTTCTCTTGAGTGTTTTAGATAAAACTCAGGTGCATAGTCAGAGCTTACAGAGGCTTACACATTGTCTAATGCAGCTCTTTGGTGGGTAAGAGCGCATAGTATAATACAGAGACCATCACTTTGACCGCTGCCGTGAACTCGCTGTGTGACCTTGGGTGAGTTACCTACCCTATCTGCGCTTCAGTTTACTTTCTTTAAAAGGGAAGACGAAAACTTAGCTTACAGCATTTTTCCCTATGAAATGAGAGAATATTGTGAAGAATTCAGCATTGAACGATGCTTAACAAATGCTGGATGTTGAATGTCATAGGAAACAGAGACAATTTTAAGTGTTTTATTCAAAGTTATTCGCTGCAAGAAATGAGATTGGGGATGAGAAGGTGAGACCGTGGCCTTCTGGTTCAACAGAGGTTCATTGACTTTGGGTGGGTGCCAGCAGGGTGGGGAATATGAGCAGAAGACTATTCCCATTCTTTTCTGCTCTTCTGCACCACCAACCCTTAGAAGACAGTGGCATCCAGAGATGAGTTTAAATTCTTTGGAGGCGAGGAAAATGATCTCACTCACTTGCCTTGCTTTGGGCTCGCTGACTTATGCTGGTCATGACAGTGACCTCTGCTAAGTCATCTAGATAGAGGCTAGCACCCACAGGACAGAACTCTATGAGAAGTGAGGGTAACCCCTCAACACACACCCAACACCCCTGCTTTAGAACAGATGGAGCCACTTAGAATGAGCCTGGGCTGAACCCACAGACAGACAGTGGGATGTGGTGTGTCTTCCTTGGTGAATCTCCCCAGAACAGCTTGTGTGAAGGTTTCCACTGGCCCCCATTGAAGGAAGTCAGCTGGCCTTGGACCATGATCATAATGTTATACACCATGGGCTGGGCACGGGCGTATTTCACATATACACTATGACCAAACTTAATCACATTTGAGGATCCCAAGCCCTTTTACTCCCGGTAACTGGATTCTGGTTCGACTTATTCAATTTATTCCCTTTCCTTGCTCTCCCAAGAGATTTCTTCTTCAGGCAGACTGGTTCTCCAGGCTGCAGAATCAGAAGCAAAGAGAATAAGAGCACATGGGCTGCAGCTTTGGGGAGAGATACTTGGAAATAGCTGCAGTATCTGAGGGAGGTGAGTGGGGGGCGGGGCTTGCAAAGAAGTCCTGGTTTTGGTTATGCCTCCGTCAAGGTTCCCATAAACAAAAAGAAGAAACTGAGTTTATTTTGAAAGCATTCTTTGTGTTCTAGAACGCCCCCCTCCAATTATTGAACTTGGACCATCTGAGACCTGATGGTCAGGTTACAATAACATTGTGTTATAGTGACCCTGAAACAATCCTTAGTGGTTAATTTTAGTATTCCCAATTTACAGATGCGCACCAAGGCACTAGCTCAGGACCACACAGTCCACAGTCAGGAGGCAGATGCTTAGGGTTTGAATCCAGACCTCTCTGGTCTGATTGTGCCGCTTTCCTGCCCACTGATGAGCTGCAGCTCAAAGTCAGAGAGCAGAGCAGCATGTCCCAGGCTGGCAGCCCGTAGAAAGAATTAAACAGTGATCATCATTGCAGCGCTGTGCTGGAAAATGGCAATTAGCCTCTAGTTTGTTTGGATTAATATCTCTGGAGACCTTTATGAAGTATTATTTATTGATAAGGAACGTGCAGAACAGCCCAATAGGATTGGGAGTTCTGCCCTCAGTGTTCTTGGAGGAGCATCTGTATGACATGAGCCTCTCTCGTGATCTCAGATGTGCTGCTATTTGGTTTGGGAAATTATTGTGTAGTTTCTGGGTTTTCTTTTTCTTTCTTTTTTTTTTTTTTAAGGTTTGTAATTTCTATGGGGAAGTGTGATCTGAGGGATGAGCTTGCCTTAGGAGCTGGACGGACCTGCACAAATTACAGCCCTGCCAATAATCAACACTGTTGCTTTGAGTAAATAAGGCTCTTAACCTCTTGAAGCTTTAGTTTCCATCTGGGGGCAGGTTTGGGAAATTTGATATGATGTATGTGAAGTTCCAACATCTGAGGTATGGAAGGCATTTGAAAACAACAATCATTATTGTCACAATTTAAAAAATTTAAACCCATGTTAACATGAATTGCCAAGCACAAGCATGCTGGCCTGAATCAAGTAGTGAGAAAAAAAAATACTGAGGTTCAAAACAAAAACTGAAAATAAATTGCCCACTAAGTAGATTTTCTGCACAGTAAGAGTTAAGGGTTGAGCTTAAATACACAGAGAGACGAGCTGTAAAAATCCTTCAAATTGCAATCTTTAGGAATGGGATCAGGTTGAATTTACCTTGACACAAAATATTAAAAACACTTTTAAAAAGAAAAAAGAGAGAGAGAGAGAAACAAGGAGAATAACTTCCGTCTTCAGAGAACAAGGAGTTTTCAAATTCTTTAGAAGGCTCTGTTTATGCGAAAAGGATGCCGCTGCAGCATGGTTTGCGACAGAGGGAAAAAAAAAGGTTAACATTGCTTAGGCAACTCTCTTCGACAAAGCTACTTCTGTAATTGACTCAAATTTTATCTGTTCATTAAAGTGAGATCACTAATGGGTAACCCTTTCGTGGCCATCACTAAGTACCGCGTACCATGAAAACCGAGAAGCCTGAATTCCTTTGAACAGTAGCACACAACTTGAAGCTTTTCAAATGACCTTCCTGCAATCAGTGTGAATCACTGAGCCTTCATGCACGTGCCTGTGTGTGTGTGTGTGTGTGTGTGTGTGTGTGTGTGTGTTGGGGTTTTCACTGTAGTTTCTCTAGAAATTCAATGAGGAACTAAAATTCACTGTCAGGAGGCACTATGTAGACTCAACACAGAAGCAGACCTCCACTGACCTGTGTCAGTGTGAAGACACAGCTGCTCCAGGCAGGGCCTCTGGCGTTGAGCTGCTGTTCCCCTTCCTCTCGCCCCCAAGCTCTCTCAGACCCACAAGGACCGTCCTGTCTAAACTGAAATGGATACAGAGCATGCCATGCCCACAAGGTTGAACCAGTGACCTTATGTCCTCTGGGTTCCTTTTCCTGTCCACTTACACATGATAAATAAGCAGAGGTATATGGATACAGGGACCTCAGAGTGAAAGTTACTCACTGGGCTTGGAGCCATATAAGCCCATCAATTTCTCTTTCTTTCCGTAACACGTAAGTGAAAAACCTCAAGAGAAAATTCCTGTCTGCCTGCCTATCTGAAAAGGCTGTGTACGTGTGTGTATGTGTATGTGTGTGTGAGAGAGAGACAGAGACACACACACACACACACACACACACACAGAGACTAATTTTAAGCCTATTTCTTTACAAAGCTCTCAGTAAATCCATCTGGGTCAAGGAGGCGGAAAACACAACCACGTCTGTAGGATTTGCTTCTTACCCAGCGAGCGTGAGGCTGTGTTCATTGAAATGTTGGCTGTTATTCTATTTGACTTCGCTGATGTTCTTAGGCTGATATGTTTAAGATTAATGAGGCATTAGTTCTCAATCAAGGAGCCATAATCAAGAATGTCCATTTAGCTGCAGCGAGCTGTGTGGCCGCATTAATTAATATCATTTGACCTTTGTATTTTGGGTGGGATGATGTATCACTGCATTTTCCTGAGAGGTGCCATAAACTTGATAGCTCGAATATTGCTGCTCATATGGCCGAATGGTTCGTTTAAGTTAAATGCTGTGCTTGTAATTAATATAGGATAGGTGAGTCTGGGCAGATGATATGTATTAATTCTTACTGAGTGAAGCAGACCCTGCTGGGTGGGAGCTTCAGTGCTTGGCGGCCTCATCTGGAGCACTGATGCTGAGAGGTTGGCTCTGGCAGGAAAATTCTCCTGAAGGTACCTCTTGAGGGGTCTCTTTCTAACTCAGGGGCCATGTCTACACAAACATTTAAATATGGAACAGAGAGCTATGGGGGCTTGTTGGACCCTCTACGTTAGTGTTTCTTCAGTTATAATGGGTGTATTGCTCAAATGCAGGCTCCGGCTCATAACGTCTCAGATGAACTGAGATTTTTGCATTTCTCCAGGTGGTGCTAATGCTGCTGGTCCAGGTACCCCAAATTTAGTAGCGTGTTTCTAGGCCAGGGATTGGCACGCCTTTTCTGTGAAGGTTCTGAGAGTAAATATTTTTGGCTTTGTAGGCTGTTGGGTCACTATCACAATGACTGAACTCTCATCTCTGCCCTGGAGTGAGAAAATAGCCATAGATAATATGTACACAAACGGGCATGACAGTGTTTCAATAAAACTTTATTTACAAAAGCAGGTGGCTGGCTGGATTTGGCCCTTGGGCAGGAGCGTTCTGGCCCCTGCTCTAGACCATAAGTTCCACGTGAGCACGGCTATATTTTATTCACTACTATGTATCAGTGCCTAGCAAAGTGCTGGGTGCCTGATGGGGAATGCAAAAACTATCTAAGAATGGAGTGAGCAATTTCCACATTCCACATTTGATGGCAAGAGCAGATCAAGCTGGCCCCCAGTATGAGTTATATCCACGGATTCAGGAACCCAGAGCCCCAGGTTGAGACTTCTCTCTGCTCTCACTGGCTGTGGGTCAAGGTGGAGGGGAGGGAAGAGGATCTGCCCCCTTTCCACAACCACTGGTTGATTTTACATGAGTTCCAAATATACTCCAGTCTTCTCAAAGTACTTTTTTGTACTTCTCCATTTATATATTCTGTTTACAGAAACTGGATCACAGATGCACATATCACACTATAACCTGCTTTGAAAATTCAACAATGTTTTAAAAACGTCTTTCTACATCAATAAATATTCTTTACACCATTATTTTTATTGTCTGTACCACATTCCATACTTTATTTAACCAGTCTTCTATGGGAGGGCATTTATGTTTCCTTTTTTTCCAATTGCAAACTATTAATCATGGCTGCACATATGTCTTAGGGCCACGTATTGTCTTAGAATAAATACCCAAATAAGGAATTTGTGGAATGGCAAGCACATTTTCAAGGTTTTTGATACCTTGAGACAAATTACCCAAAATTACAAATCTTAGACTCCTGCCAGAAGTTCATGATAGTATCTGCTTTCATGAAAAATTTTGAGGAGGAACTTAGAAAAAAAAGATAAAATCTGTTTAAGGATGATTATTATGTCATGTGAAATAGGGAATGCAGAAATGTTGGGGGGAGGGAGACAAATCTTTGTGTGTGTGGATGAAAATAATCAATAATCTGTAATAGGAACAGAAAAGAGTTTTATGTGAGACAAACTGAGGACTATAGCCCAGGAGACAGCCTCTCAGATAACTCTGTGGAACTGCTCCAGAGAAGCAGGGTTTTCAGCACAGATTTATGTCTTGTTAGAACAAAGAGCATCAACCATGTCAGGGATAGATTCCTACAGGCTTTTGAAAAAGCAGATCAGAATGTACACAGAGAGGCAGTATGGCCTTGGCACCTGGGAAGCGAGTCTTATCATTGAGGGAGGACCAGCACTGGCGTCCCCGGGAGGGAGACATTTAATCTTTATTTTTAACTTGGACATTCTTTACTTCTGGTCAATGCGCCCTTCTCTTTAATAATTAAAGCAGATGTACAATGTATGTTTGATAGGCCACAAACAGGCTGTTCTAGTTAGCATAACATTAAAGTTAATTCATGAATAAGCCAGAATAACTCCTCCATACCTCAAGATGTGAAAATTTATTTTATCATGGGTCTAACTGTTGCCCTGGAGCCTTGACTTTAGCCGCTCGATGGCATGTGGGATCTTCCTGGACCGGGTCACGAACCCGTGTCCCCTGCATCGGCAGGGGGGGGCTCCACCCCCGCCCCACCCGGGGAGGCCCCCCCCCCCCTTTTTTTTTTTTTTTTTATTTTATCATGGGTCTAACTGTTGCCCTGGAGCCTTGACTTTAGCCGCTCGATGGCATGTGGGATCTTCCTGGACCGGGTCACGAACCCGTGTCCCCTGCATCGGCAGGCGGACTCTCAACCACCGCGCCACCAGGGTAGCCCTGCACTGTCTCTTGATGCCTTTCCTTTGTTTCTGCATTCCCTCACTCCTCTAATTAGTAACTGTTTGAATCTGCTCTTTGCAACCCAGGGAAGGTCTAGGAGGCAGAAATCTTTTTCCCACAAACAAGAAATGGGGGGCACAGAAAGGCTTTTGTGCTTGGGAGGCCACCACAGAGTCCTGCTGGGTTTCAATCCCCCCTTTTCTTTGATACTCCTCAATCTTGAGGGGAACAGGTATTTGACAAGAGTGGGAATAGCATTTTTTTTTAATTGGTGTATAGTTGCTTTACAATGTTGTGTTAGTTTCTGTTGTACAAGGAAGTGAATCAGCTATGTGTATACATGTATCCCCTCCCACTGGGACCTCCCTCCCACCCCCCCGCCATCCCATCCATCTAGGTCAGCACAGAGCACTGGGCTAAGCTCCCTGTGCTATACAGCAGTTTCCCACTAGCTAGCATTTTGGATAGAGAGGTTAATCATAAACTCGGCAGAGGAACTCAGTTTTCAGGGGACTCTGTTTCAGTGACACACTCAAACTGCATAACTTAAATGAGGGACTATTTACCAAAGCATGGATAGGGTGTGGGGAAGTCACACAGTTTATTCTGCACCTTGGGCTGGTAATAGAGAGACAGTCATGGCCTCAAGGATTGAAGGAGCAGAAGATGGAGCGGTTACTGGGCCTTTGGGCAGAGAGAACTCGGGGGTTTAATTGAGGGGTGCAGCCAGCTCACAGCTATCCTGCAGGGAGAGAGTCTGGGGAGTAAATATCCCTCCCTCCCTCCCTCCCCCGGCTGGTGCTCCCCACTGAAACCAGAGGAAACCAGAAACCCACCTGGAAACCAGAGGCATTAGTTTGTGCAGATCAGCCTCTTGCCTGGGCACAGGGCACAGTGGAGACGGATGGAGCCTGGCACCCTCCGGGTAAACAGAAGGTAACCAGCTCAGTGTGGCTGCATGGATTATTGCATTTTACTCTGTTTTCTAGGGCAATGAATGCACTTTGGTGTAGACCTGAATACGAGAGCCTCATGAATTTGTAACCACATGATATGTTTGGCGATATGATTTTTAAAACAATAACAGCAGCAATCCCAGAGTCTAATCAAATGCCAACTATGGGATACCAATACGGCAATCTCATGACTGTAGCAGGCAAAGTGGTGCAGGCCTGCACTTGGCCTGGTAGATTTCTTCTAGGTTGCTTCAAGAGCTCCTTGAAGAATCACCAAATCTCTAGACTGACTGGACATTCAAATCATTTCCCCTGGGTCCCAGATGATAAATGAATTCTGCCAAGGGAAACAAAATATTGATTTCATTTTTAAAGATGGAAGAGAAATGGTTTTCACATTCATCCCAAGGCAGCCCATCCAAGAGCAAAATGAGCCTCATTGCTGTCGAGTTTTCCCTTAAATCTAACTCAGTTTGCCAGAGCATCAGAGTCAATGTGTAAACCTGTTTTGTTTGGTCCTTGTGGTGTTTTATGTTGTTGTCTATTAATTTAGTTTAGTTTTCATTTTTTGGTTACTATGAATCATTTGCTAATGTTTAAAAGGTTAGAATATGTGATATCAAATCTGAATTCCGACTTCTCTTGAGAAATATGAAAATTTGACAATATTGGGTTTTTATTCCCACTTAGGAAAAACAAAAAAACCAAAAGACAGTGGTGCTAAGAATGGGTTTCCCTCCTTAGTTGGTGTCTCCCCGGCCGCTGCTGGTCATCAGTCCTGAGCTGCGTTAGTAGGTGTGTGAGTTTTCAGTCTCTATAAACTCTGAAGTCCCTGCAGACAGGTCAGAGTCTCAACCCACTTTTATTCTGTTCTGAGGAGAATTCATGGACATAAACTAGCTTCTCCAGATGTGGAAGCTTTTTCCTGGAGTGACTTACATTTCTTTGAAAGTCTCCAATATTCTCAACATCAGACCTCATTGCAATTTGTTTTTAAATTTAGGGGACATTGGAGTAGACTACACTGACGTTTACATTTGCATTTCCCATAATAAAAAAAGGAAGAAAGTGAAGAATCATCAAAAGCAAATCAGTATAAATCAGATATTGGGCAGAGGCAGGGTTATCAGGGGGTCTACGTAGGCAAACTTGAATCTTGGGTGTTTAGGCTTCGGTGTATGTATCCAGGTCTGGTATCTTTTCAACAAGGTGATGGAATTCTCCTTCTTTGAGTGGAATGTATGTGGGTGCCCAACATGTAAAACAGATCAAAGCTGAGGGGTTTTCCCTGAAACACAGTTGAGGGGAGGGTACAGGGCCGCCTTTCTCACCCTCCTCCACAGTTCCATCCTGGGGGTGGAGGAGACCCGCTGGTGTCTCTATTGTGCCCTGAAGTAAGTACAAAGATGCTGTCTTCCTATTCCAATGACCTTCCTGTTTGCAGCCCTAGAGAACTTGGTCAAATATCTGATTGTCCACAAGTAACATGCAAAGAGTGTTTTTCATATACTCCTTCTTGTCTGTCAGTGTCTTGCTTGGCACCTGTGTTAGATGTTACAATTATATAAAAATTCGTATATCATACTGCAGTCAGATTTTGACCACTTCCAACTGACATCCCCTTGACTCTATAGGATTTTTTCTGGTTTTATGATCTATGAAACATCTCTCTAAGGAAGGCGCTGGCATATCTGCATTTCCCAGTCCAGAAGACCTATGTGAGCAACACTTTGTGGAAAACATTTATCCTGAATTATCTGAACTCCTCATCAATCACAGGCTGTCTTAGACGTCTGTCCAAGGAGCATGACAGAGTTCTTCAAGTGAAGAAGGAAGCTCAGGAATCACTGGCAAGCCATTTGTCACCTGCACGCTCTGAACGGTGGTCTTTGCCTTCAATCCTTAGAGCTTGTGTCTAGCATCCTGCCAGCACTGCTCTTCCATTATTTACTCAGTTCCTCCCTCCTATTTTGTCTCTACCACAGGGCCTTTGAATATGCTTTTCTAACTGCCTGGAATTCACCTTCATGCCTCTTCCCCAAACTAATCAAGTTTGCTTCTTCCTCTATCTCAGTTCAAACATCACTTCTGCAAGTGGAGCTTTCTCTACTCTTAGACGAGGTCAAACTCTTCCCCATTGAAAGATCTCATGGCAATTTGTAAATATTTGCTTATTTGTAGGGTTATTTGATTTTTTTTTTTAAGTTCGTGTTTCCTTGAAAATAGAACCTGAGATAACCCTTATGTGCTAAGGCTTTGTAGAAAGGCACAGTACCAGGGCAGCTGGAATGAAGGAAGAAGGAAGACAAGCACATGCAAAACAGTGTGCTACTGAGCCGCCTCCGGCTTTGTAAGAAACCACAGTGAGTTGCCCCCTTACATGGGAGGTCTTCCAGGTCGGCTGTGTAGGAAAAATTTGTTGGAACAGAGAAGGATATGTCTGTTATTGTCTTTCCATCTCCTTCAACTGGTCAGATTTATTCTTTGGGAGAATTAACTCATCAACATTTAGGGCAGCTCTTGAGGCAAGATCCCATGCCTTGTACTGTGATACTTCTTCCGAACCTGAAAGTTGTGGGAGGAACCCTAGCCTTCGTGAGTCTGGTTGGGTTAGACTTGGGTTCTGAAATCACAGCAGGCGTGATGAATACCAAAGCAACCCTCATCCAGAGGAGGCTGTAGCAGCCAGGGGTTGTTAGGATGAGGCATTGCAGCGAAGACTGGCTTTCCTTTGAGGGAAGGGCCAAGTCTCCCTGGCTTTCCTTTGAGGGAAGGGCCAAGTCCCGGGAGATAGGTTGGGCCGAACAAATCTAGGGAGTATAAGCACCGGATCCTGTGCACGTGTGTCTCTGTCTTCCACTGTCTTGTAAGCACTGTGAGGGTAGGGACTACATTTGTTTTACTCTGGTTCCATGTTTTACATCCACCTCCTAAGACAGTGCCTAGAAATGGAGTTACTCAAATATCTGCTGAATGAACGGACAGGTGGATGGATAGATGAATAGATGGATGATGGATGGTAGATAGATGGATGAATAAGTACGTCAGCATTAAGTGAAATCTCCTAGTCTCTGTTCCTCTTAGAAATTACAGGTAAATTCTTACTGGCCACTGGCAGCCATATTTGACTGACCTGAGAGCCGTCTCTGCACATTATGAAAACCCTGTGCTCTGCCACACGCAAGTCTGGAGCTCTCCAGCTTCTGGGTGGGACCTGGAATTCTGAGACTCCCTAACAAGATACAGTTTCTGGATTGTCACTTTTCTCTGAGGATTTAAGTAAGTGTTAGTGGTATATACACACCAGGCTCTAGGTGAGCTAGAAGCCGTCTAGGTGTGGCATGTGGAGCTCCGATATGTATTATTTCCTGAGTGCCTTCCACGGGCCAGGCATGGTGTTAAGTACCCTACACAAATTGTTTTATTTAGTTCTTGGCCAGTTGTACAAGGCACACCCTCCTGAGTGATGCAACTAGGACTTGAACCCCGTTTTGTCTGAATCCTGAGTACACGCCCTTACCCCTACACTGATATTTCCCACGCTATGCATGTGTGTGTTATTGAAACTACACAAGGAGGGTTTTAGACATTACATAGGCAAGATTATTCATTTTAGTGGTTATGTATTTGCTTAAATCTATAGTGGAACAATACTAGTAATTAATTTAGGTTAATGATTGCATCTCAAAATACATAACTTAAATAAAGAAATTTCGGGCTTCCCTGGTGGCGCAGTGGTTGAGAGTCCGCCTGCCGATGCAGGGGACACGGGTTCGTGCCCCGGTCCAGGAAGATCCCGCGTGCCGCGGAGCGGCTGGGCCCGTGGGCCATGGCCGCTGAGCCTGCGCGTCCGGAGCCTGTGCTCCGCAACGGGAGAGGCCACAACAGTGAGAGGCCTGCGTACAGCCAAAAAAAAAAAATTTCCAATTTTAAGAAAAAAATATATCATAGTGTAGTTGGTACAAATATGGCAAAAACCATGACGGTGGCACTGTATGACTCAAGTTTGGGAAATATTGCCCTCTGCCAAATGACGTATCCAAAGAGACCCAGAAGCCCTAAGTCCTTCCTCAAACCCCCTAGTTCTTTGCCCCCAAATTTACTGTAGGATTAGAAATTTTCCCTTCAAGCATGAAGGGTCTATAGCTCTTAAGCCATTGTCAACTGCTGCATCCTTTATATGTTTCTTTTTCATCCTAGGTTAGGAGGTTAATGAGCTATTAAGAGCTAAGTGAGTTGTACATGAGAAAGGTGAGTTTTGACATGGAAAACAGAGGAAGAGGTCTCTATAGTTACATTAGTTAACAGCACTCATATTCAGCATGGGATGCACCTTGGCATTTTCAACTTTTTGGGTTCCCTTTCTTTTTATAACAGGAAGTCTTCTTTGCCCATGGGTTTGAATGCAAGGCTGAAGCAGGTTGAGATGTGATAGCATAATCTGACCTCATCAGAGAGGAGAGGATCGCTAAGATCGCTTTCATTCTTTTGTTCCCCATCCTTCCAGGTTTTCAGAGAAGGCTCCATGCCTAGGACCTGATAGGCCCTTAACAAAATGAATCAATCTATGTAAGGTTCTTGGAAGAGTGGTTGATGTGTCTTGAGCACCTTATTTGTGTTTGCTATGACCTTAATATTATTAGAATATCCCATGGACTGAGTAGGTCAGAGCAAGTGAAGTGGGAAAAGCATGGTATTCGGAATCCAACAGGAGCTGTGTGCTGGGTGTCTGCGTTCCCTGCTGTATGCACTCTCCATCCTCCCCCATCCTGCTCTTCCCTACAAGATCCCAGGCCCTTCACCTGGATTTAGCCATTGGGGTGTGCCCTGGCTGGAAGGGAAGGAGAGGAAGGAGGTCAAGGTATTTGTTCCCTGTGAGATTTCCCGTGCCCCTCACCCGATTCCTTCTCTCACAGCACCTGCTCTGAACAATTCTGTCCTCACCTCCCTCCCCTTGTTCCTTGTTCCTGGGGATAATGATGGCTGCGTTGACACTAGTCTAGAGTTACTGCTCCACACCTGCCACGCCTTTGTTACCAGTCCTTTTTTAAATAAAAGGACATCTCCCTGGATTGCCCCAAGTAGAGTGTGCCATGTCTTTTCCACTGGGACCCTGCCAAGTTCAAATCCTAGCCTCTGCTATTCACTAGGTCTGGGGCCTTGGCCAGGTTCCTTGACCTCTCTTAGGCTCAACATCTTCATCTGCAAAACAGATAAGCCAGGGGCGCAGGCTCACATGTCAGGGACCAGGCAAGTGTCTCAAGCGTGCGAGGTGGGTGTGTGCCTCACCCGAGACCTCTCCTTAGTTCCCAGCCTGGCTGTGCCGGAAAACAGGCATTTTGATTTGTCTAGAGAATCCAGAAATCTAGCTTTTGTGTGAAGTCTCCTGATTTGGAAACATTGGCGACTAAGTAAAATGTTAAATTTGGAATATCAGGCAGAACAAAATGTGGGTTAAGAATTAATTGAGAAGGTTGGGAACATCGACTCTGGAGCCTGGCTGCCTGGCTTTGCCTGAAGGTTTGCTCTTCTGCTTACCAGCTAGGTGACCTTGGGCATTTCACTTAGCTTCTCTGAGCCTCAGTTCCCTTATCTGAAAAATGGGGATAATGTCATACCCATTTCATAGGGTTGTAATGAGGATTGAAAGAGTTAATATTGGACAATTTTAGGAGACTGGTACACAGAAAGCACTACAGAAGTGTTGGTAAATAGAAATGAATAAATGTGATCTGCCTGATCCAGTGCTTTGGCACAGCGGGGACTTTCAGTACACGGGAGCTTAAACAAATGAATGTCCAAGTGAGAATATAAACACACATTCCTCCAGCTTTTTGTGTGTTATTAAGTTAACATGAACTCAAAAAATAATGGAAGCTTTTAATTTTATTTCTCCCTCCAGAATGGTCTATTTAATGCCACTTGCCTTGAGATAGAGTCTGACTTCAGAGGTCCTCATCAGGCTACACTGATACTCAGCCCAAAGATTGTTCTAATAAGCTTTATTGACTTGCTGAACCTCGGAGTTCTTTTTATTGACATGCAGTGTAAATCATTCCATCTGACATTTGAATGTCCTTTCTGAGAAACGTG
Organism: Neophocaena asiaeorientalis asiaeorientalis; assembly: GCF_003031525.2. Taxonomy (NCBI): domain Eukaryota; kingdom Metazoa; phylum Chordata; class Mammalia; order Artiodactyla; family Phocoenidae; genus Neophocaena; species Neophocaena asiaeorientalis. The sequence goes on from NW_020174705.1 coordinate 5,105,195, forward strand.
TTAGACTTTACATGGGTACTGAGCTCCTGAGGATGTGTACATTCCTTAGTGAAGCGTGCAATGGCTTAGATGAAGACATCACACACATAGCCTTGTTTTAAACTAAAATTGGATGGGGGGGGAAGGGCCATGAAATTTTGTTTCGTTGAAAAAAATGTTTCTGAACTTTGAGAATGGTGTACCTTTTTATGGGAGCGTAGCTGTTGCTTCTGTCTTAAGAAATGGCCTCTTGGCTTTGTATAATTTCTAAATAATCGGTAGCGTGAGAGGTACAGGGAGTAATAGACGAGTTTGCCTTGCAGAGAGACTCACGTGACTTTGAGTTCAGAAACTTTCTGTTTAAATTTATTTTGCAAGGTGGGAGGAAACACACCCTGCGGCTGAAAATTTCTGATACAATAGCCATTTAAGGAACCATCATGCCTTCCAGGAACTCAGTTTCTTGGATGATGTTTCATAAGCCCATCTGGACACTCATTCCCTTCCCTCAGTTACTCTGCCAATGTTTAGTGAGCATCTGCTATGGGCAGGTTCCTGCTAGTGCTGGGAGTACATTGACAAATCCGACAGTGTCCCTGCCCCTGAGAAGCTCAGGATCTACTTGAGAAGATATAAAATCGATCATTATAATACAAGGCGTTAAATGTTACACTAGAGCAGGAGTTTTCAACTATGGCACTGTTGACGTTTTGGGCTGGTTTGTTCTTTGTTGTTTGTGCCTGTGCATTGGAAGGTGTTGAACAGCCTCCACCCACTAGATGCCAGAAGAATCCCCCCTCCAGTGATGACAACCCAAAATGTCACTGGACATTGCCAAACACCTCCTGGGGAACAACACTGCCCCTGTTGAGAACCACTATTAAATATAGATATTTACAGAATTTCTTGGGAAAGGAGCAACGGATTCAGCCAGGAGAAGTGGGGTAGGCTTTTCAAAAGGATAATGGCATTTGAGCTCGGTCCTGAGACAGAAATATAGCTCAACGGGGGGCGGTGAAGTAGAAGTTCACCACTCCAGCAAAGGAGATACAGTGGTGTGACAAAACACAGACTATTTCAAGAACAATGTATCTTTCTTTGTGGGTAAAATTAGACTACGTGGCAAATAAGGCTAGAAGGGCAGGCAAGAGCCAGTTCCTGGAGAGTCTTATAAGCCAAGCAAAGGTGTTCGGATTTTATCCTATTGGTAATGGGGAGACAATGAGATTATTAACTAGATAAGTGGTGTGTTAATATTTGCATTGTATTACCGATCCAATTATTTGATGGTTCAGCACCTGGTAATAGCACACCTGTTTCCTTTGGGGAGAAACACCTGTCCACTATTCTGAGACTGAGTGGTTCAGTTAGAATTGATCCCATACCCTGATTCCACAGATATGGCTAGCCAGAGTGCTGTATCCACCTGGTCATGTGATCGGTTCAGTGATGGACATCTGATCCCATCCAGAGCAATGGGGGCACACTCTAGGACTTTTTCTAGAACTACTAAGGGGAAAATTCATACTCTCTTTCTGCTGGGGTTACTAGCGCAGTAGAATATTATATTCAAGTCTGGACTTTTTGGAGGGCATCTTGACCCAGCAACTGAAGAGCTCACTGAAGAGGCCGCCAACACACCATCATTTACAGAGGGTGGTGTCTAGGCAGAGTAGATAGAAAAACAGACAATTAGGGAGCAGTTCAGAGGCAGAGGCAGGAAGAAGGCCAGAAGTGTTGTGTTTCTGAAGCCAAAGAGAGTTGCCAGGAGGTTGTCAACACATCAGATGATGAAGAGACAGCAACCAAGATCAAGGATTGAACGTGGCTGTGGCAGTGGGGATGGAGGGTTATCGATTAAGAAGATGCTAAGACAGTAGCTTCAGTGGAATGGTATGAACAGAAATACCAGATTACAGAAAGTCATTGGATGATGGAGACAGGAAGTTATACACAGGGATTGAATGACTGTTTTCAGAAAGCTTGGCGATAGAGGTAGACCCAAACTAGTAGTACACTAGGTGAGGAAGAGTTGAGAGAGGAGGGTTAACATAAGGGAGCTTTAGCGTATTTATATCCTGAATGTTTGATGACAGAGCAGACAGAGGGATTGACTGGTGGAGAAAAACGGAAGCAAGGCAGGGCATTTAGCCTTGGCACTGAGAAGCGTGTTCAGATAAGTACTTACATTTTGCTTCAACATCTGTCCTGTGCTGTTCTGTTCTGTATTCTCTGTGAACTACTCTAGAAAAATGTGGTTGCTTTTATTGCCAAGTTGCTTAATTGCCTTACGGAATAATGACAAGCAAGCTAGTCTTGGAGCTTTTGAACACGGAGAGGAATCAAAGCAAGAAGAGGTAGAGAAATCAAATAGACCGATGGCCTCTTTGTTGACAGTCTCTCAAGTTGCTTACCCCTTCGTCTGTCAGTCTATTAATGGTTGCTGACATCTGCGAAATACTTTTTAAACTAAAAATAGAGAGGGATGCAAGAAAACTCTACCTGCTCTCATAAAAGGCACATACGGTTTATGCTCTACTTCCTCTCCCCGCTTTTGTCCATTAATAAAAGAACTTCTGGACTTCCCTGGTGGCGCAGTGGTTGAGAGTCCGCCTGCCGATGCAGGGGACACGGGTTCGTGCCCCGGTCCGGGAAGATCCCACATGCCGCGGAGCGGCTGGGTCCGTGAGCCATGGCCGCCGAGCCTGCGCGTCCGGAGCCTGTGCTCCGCAGCGGGAGAGGCCACAACGGTGAGAGGCCCACGTACAGCAAAAAAAATAATAATAATAAAAAAGAAAAGAAAAGAACTTCTCTTATAAATGCCAGGTCTAGAACATTCTTTGACAGTGATTTGAGGATTACTGCCACTTCATACTCTAAAAAAGACCTGCCAAAAAGGAATAATGGTACCTTACTCACTTTGTCTATCACCCCAAACTGCCAGTGCCTTTTCACCTGGTTGTGCTTTAGCCTCACACCTGTGAATCAAGGAGGGCTTTGATATAAAGAAACTGGTTCAGCAAAGGTTTGATTCCTCCATGTTGCCTGCCTGGGACAACAACTGGAGCCTCCTGAAACCTAATTTGTTTATTCTCCCTAATACATGACATCACTATTTCCTTGTCCTACTTAGGGCTCCAGAGACTCCAGAATGGTGCTTCCTGAGTGGTCCCATGAGTTCCCTGCAAAATACCTGTAGATTCTAATATATTCATGGCGCATAATCAGTGCTTCAGAATCCTAACAATAACCTCCTTTCTGTGAGTTTGAGAGCACAAAAAGCAATCGTATTTTCAAAGAGAAGGGAAATATCCATGCGCAAAGCCCTCCGATCCGTAAAAATATGTGAAACTCCCACTTGTCCCTACCTCCAACCCTGTTCACAATTCATTCTGCTGCTGGATTAAACACATGGTGCTGCCTATGATAGGAATGCATGGTGTGTGTGTGTGTCTGTGTGTGTGTGTGTGTGTGTGTATGTGTGTGTGTGTAGGGGATTTAAAAATTGAGATTCCCTGGTCTCATCCCAGACTTCCTGAATCAGGATCTCTAGGATGGTGCCCAAGATCTGAATTTTGATATGCATTTCAGACAACTCTTTTTTTTTTTTTACAAATTTATTTATTTTTGGCTGCCTTGGGTCTTTGTTGCTGTGCGCAGGCTTTCTCCAGTTGCAGCGAGTGGGGGCTACTCTTCCTTGCAGCACGCGGGCTTCTCATTGCGGTGGCTTCTCTTGTTGCAGAGCACAGGCTCTAGGCACGTGGACTTCAGTAGTTGTGGCATGCAGGCTCAGTAGTTGTGGCTTACGGGCTCTAGAGCACAGGCTCAGTAGTTGTGGAGCACGGGCTTAGTTACTCCGCGGCATATGGGATCTTCCCGGACCAGGGCTCGAACCCGTGTCCCCTGCATTGGCAGGCGGATTCTTAACCACTGTGCCACCAGGGAAGCCCCAGGCAACTCTTATCTACACCACAGTTTGACATCCATAGGATATTTGGACCCTTGGTCAGTGGAGCTTCATAGATGATGAGAGATACAGAGGCTTTTCATTCCTACAGGACACGTCACTGACTGCTCCTGCGAAGCCAACATTTCCTCTTCTTTCTTCATGGGGATGTTGAGTGTATAGAAGATGCTACCATTGCCCCACAACCCGTGACCCCAATCCCTAGGTGTTTACCATTCCATGCATGCATTCTGGACTTCCAAATACCAGCACCATTGCCTAAGGACTCTCCCTGACCACTAGACTCCACTCTACCTGTGCCCAGGAAAGGCTGGAAGTGGCATTGGATTACCACTCCTTCCCCAGCCCCCTCCATGCACAACTAACCCTTAACCAATGACTGACGGGGATCAGTGTATAAATACTCAAGCTTCCTTGCCCCCTGGATGGGATAACTGTATGGGGCATGTTCTGCCCTAGCTTCCAGAAGTTTTAGTGGAATTCATTTCCAGTTTACTAACTTGGTCGACAACACACTTACCGTTAGCTCCTGTCCCTTTCCAAGCTTTCTTCCCCACTCCCTTGCCATTGTTTCCAAGGTTCACCTCCCAAATGCATACTTACACTCAAATATTTGTCTCAGGGTCTGCTTCTGGGGGAACCCAAAAGAGTGTCTACAGATTAATACAGCGAGACATTTTGAACCAAGCCTAAAGTGACGGTGTGGGGAAAATCAGAGAAGGTATGGAAACATGCTTTATGGAAGAGAGTTCACTTTTGACCAGATACCCAAAGTGTATCCTTTGGATGTTTATATTCACTGCCAGAATCCCAAATTTTTAGCCATTGACCCATATTAACCTGTGTTTCCTCATGTTAACCACTATGTATTCTTGAAAGAGATTCCCAGTGATTTTTTTGGTAAATTTAGAGGTTTGTGCCTTTTAAGTGAAGCATAAGGAATAAATAGAAATAATAAATGTATAAATGGAGAGCATAGTAATGCATACTTTGACCATGATTTACAGATATTTTACTGCTCAGAGCATCTATAACCCACCAGTAACCACTGCAAATGCATATTCTTCCTTGTAAGGTTGCATATTTCATCCTAAATGGCTTAAATATCTTTACTTAGCCATTTGTAATAAAATGATGAAGACTTAAAGTAAGTGCATTTGAAAGAAATCGATTGTCAATACTCTGGCTGCTAATACATGGAACAGTGTTTTCCCCCCTGAAGTGTTAGTACATTAAAGCGAAACTATTCGTGTTCTGATTATAAATTCATTAACTATTTACACCTCATGACTTACAACTTATTTTTTTCTTGAGAACGATCACTTTCAACCTTCATGGCTGACTTTAGTGGAACTACTCAAAGCACAGTTTATTATTTTAAAAAATATTTTTAGTAGGACTTTAGAATATGTACATGATTTTATTGTCTTATTGGCCTTTGAACTTTCTATACCTAAAGAGAGGTGCCATAGCCCAGAATTCAGACTTGCAACAACTTAAAATGAGCTTTTGAGCTTGTTAGGTTTATAAGCTTTGAAAATTTGCTTTTTTTTCTCTGAACCTCAGTGTCTATCTGTAAGATGGAAATAATAATACTACCTGCCTTATAGAGCTTCTCTCTGAGGTTAGATGTCATATCTGAGGCTTAGCATAAAGTTCTCAAAATTATTTTTAATTTTCCTCTTTTTTTCCCCTCAAGTCCTAAGCAGGTATATAATTACTTCTTATTACCTTATCTAGCAGGAGAATAAAAGTGGCATCTAACTCCCAGTTCAACATTTAATTGTGAATGAGTGATTTTGGCGAACACTTTTTGCTAATCACCACTCAGACTCAGGACTTACTGTTACTTTCAAAGCTGGAAACAAAGGAGATTGTGGTCAGCTCCGCACAGGTTGTCTTGATGGGTTATCAAGGATTGTGGTGCTTTTTTTCTCTTCATTACTTCGGGGCAGTTTGTGTGTTGGCTGGAACACTCAGTCACTATGAAGCGTCTAGAGGAATGAGCTAAAATACACGGAATTGCGGAAAGCAACCCAAGATCACATTGCATTTCTTAAAGACGCTCCTGCTATAGAGTTGTTAGGTGGAAGTCACCACACACTTTGAGCAGTTGCTGCGCCAGGCACGATGCTGAGGGACTCCTCATGCATCATACCATTGACTTCTCATGACAACCTTGAGTCAGAGGAGTCATCCTGAGCTGGGTTGGAATTCTAAACCAACTACTTACTAGCTTGGTGACTGTGAGCCAATGCCTGCATTTCTTTGGATCCCAGTTTCCTCATCTGTAAAATGAGGATAATAATATAACCTGGTTCCTGGAGTTGATTTGAGAACCCAATGAGAATATGAGTGAAGGAATAGTGCACAGTAAGCCTGGATAGATGCTAATTGTTATTACTACATTACTAGTAGTAGTACTACTTCTACTAATACCATCAGCTTATTGATGAGGTTGCTTTTGACCAATGGTTCTCACCTTGGGGTAATTTTGCCCCTCCCCCCAGAGATCATGTGGGAATATCTAGAGACATTTTTGGTTTTCACAGATTTGGGGAGCAGTCAAGGGTGCTATTAGCATTGAGTGGAGGACAAGGTAGAGGCCAAGGATGCTACTAAACATCCTACAGGGCACAGGTAGCTCCCCTCCCACTAAAGGATTATGTGGCCCAAAGTGTCTATAGTGCAAAGTTTGAGAAACCCTGCTTTTAGGCCACATGTCAACTTAAACAGGATTTTGCAGTCAGGGATATATCATCACAGAGAACAGGGAATGCAGTGGTGGGTAGTTTTGAATGTTTGCTGATTTAGCAGCTCTGTAACCTCAAAGATGTTACTGGTTCTTTATTCCTCCCTGCCCTGTCATTCTCTGGCTGGTCATAAGATATTTGTGGCAGATCCAGAAGTTATAGACACACAATGAAACATCTGGAGGGATAAGAAAAAAAAATTTTTTCCTGTGGCTTTCACTTGGGTCAAAATATTTTCCATAAGCACGTTAATCACCTTTTCCTGGATTAGATGACATGGACCCTGGGCAAGTCCTAAACCAGTCACATACAAGGAGGTCAGAATTACCACGCTTGAGGATGGGGATCAACTGCAGTGTCCTCTGTATTAATAGTAACTATTATTATATTAGTTATGTTACCGTCATCATCTTCACTATTATCATCCGCATCCCTATTTTACAAACAGGGAGTTGAAGATTAGTGATGTTTAAAAAATTTTGCTTGGTGGGCTTCCCTGGGCTTCCCTGGTGGCGCAGTGGTTGAGAGTCCGCCTGCCGATGCAGGGGACACGGGTTCGTGCCCCGGTCCGGGAAGATCCCACATGCCGCGGAGCGGCTGGGCCCGTGAGCCATGGCCGCTGAGCCTGCGCGTCCGGAGCCTGTGCTCCGCAACGGGAGAGGCCACAGCAGTGAGAGGCCCACGTACTCGATGCAGGAAAAAAAACGTTGCTTGGTTCACATTGCTATTAAGTGGTAGATTCAAATTATGAAAACAAACTGTCTTACTCTAGAGCTTTATCCACTTATTTCTTAAAGATGTACTTTTTAAAGATATACGAAAGTAGATTTCTTAAAGATGTACCAAATGCATATAAACTAGCTTTCCCTAAACCAAAGACATAGCTTAGTCTCTACTTATCATTGGCCAAGCATTAGGAGTTCTTTGTTCACTTGATTCTGACAACACTCAAAATATTTGTTTCCGGGATTCCCTGGTGGCGCAGTGGTTGAGAGTCCGCCTGCCGATGCAGGGGACACGGGTTTGTGCCCCAGTCCGGGAAGATCCCACATGCCACGGAGCAGCTGGGCCCGTGAGCCATGGCCGCTGAGCCTATGCGTCCAGAGCCTGTGCTCCACAACGGGAGAGGCCACAACAGTGAGACGCCCGCATACCACACACACACACACAAAAATATATTTGTTTCCAAAATGCTTTTTATATAGGCAGGCTCCCTTTGGTGCTGCGGATCACCGAACCTCCCTTTTTATTTTTCTTATTCCGAGACCAATTGACTAGGCATCCCTACTTTCATGATCATAAATCACTGATATGATTGTAAGCCTACCTACATGGAGTATGAGCCCTAGTATACAGAAAGACAAGATGAATCATAATTTATGCTTCATGAACTTGGCTCTGCCACAAAACAGACTTAGCTTTGATTCCTGGCCTAACCATTCACCAACTCTGTGGGGCTGGCCAAGTCACTGAACCTCCTCCTCCTTTTAAGCTTTGGTTTTCTCATCTATATGAAGGAAACCATAATAGTACTTACACTCAGAGTTGTATTGTGAGGATTAAATGAGATAATACAGCTAAAAAGCTTATATAGTAGATGCCACATGCTTGTTATTTTTTAATTTAATTTTTTTATACAGCAGGTTCTTAATTAGTTACCTGTTGTATACATATTAGTGTATATATGTCAATCCCAATCTCCCAATTCATCCCACCCCCACCCTCACCTGGTTTCCCCACTTGGGGAAAAGCTTGTTATCTTTATTGCTATTCTTATCATTGTGATTGTTCAAAGTGTTATTTTTTGTTACCGTTGCTATCTTCATCATTATTTGGGGGATGTAGGCAAGGGAAGAAAAGGGATGAGCCCAAGGAGAGGTGGAGAAACCATCATGTTTACTATTTCAAAGACAGTTTAAAACAGAGTGTGAAAGTTTGTATCTTTTCAGAAGAAGAGAATTCAACCCTGGACACTGGCTAGCTCATTCTCAGTATTAGATGCCTTGGCTAATGTCAAGGCCCTGAACTACATGATAGATGGTGACTTAGTTCAACCAATCAGTAATTATATATTGAGTATCTGCCACGTGTCCAGTGACTGAGGGGGGAATAGAGAATATAAGGTGCAATCCATTCCCCTGTGGTCCTCAGACTGTTTTAATTAGTTCATTAGTTGACCAGACTGTGATAAAGCTTTCAGGTAAGCCCGAAGACTGAGAACTTGAGGGCAAGCAGGTCTTACATGGTATTGGGATTGTGAGAAGCGCTCTATTGAAACAGAGTCATTCATACATAAATTTGAGCTATACATCCTCTCTTCAGTGACTGCTGTGGAAAGGTGTCCTTTGGAAAGAGACACAGAAGGATGCTTGGCTACTTCAGTTTGCTTTAGTTTGCTTTTTTCATCCTTTTCCTATCCTAATATACCACTGATCATCCCTAAAAGTCCTAGAATACTTTGGAGTGACCTACTAATCCCCAGAATTTGCTAGATGTTTATACAGACCATCTGGAAAAGTTCTTAAACAAATATTAAATAATCAGGAGAAAAATGGTCATTGAAGTGAAGGCAGATGAAGTCCAGGCCATGACACTGGAACTATGGCAGTGGTGGGTCTGGACAAGCCTTGGAGTCATCCTATCAAAAGCTGCCTTGGGGTAAAGCAAGCACACTTTTTGCTTCAATTCAGGGCTTTTTATGAGCTTCCCCGAGTTTATGCCTTCAGCTTCATTGTCCACTGCCTTGCTTCCCAACCACCTTCCAGACCCTTGAACTTAGCATGATTCTATTAATATAGAACAGATTTGCTGCTCACATCTGTTCAGTACTGTTCAAATACTGTTCAATATTGAACAGTATAGCCTCCTTGAAGGGGCTATACTTTGTTTGGCTTCAGACAGTCTCGTAAGCTGTGTTCTTCTCCAGGAATGTCCTTCACCCAACTCTTTGGGTATTCCTCCTTATCTCCTATGTTTAGAGGAGATCTCCTCTAGAAACCCTTGTCTGGCCTTCCCCTTTTCACTCATGTCTGGTTGTATCCTCCCATTCAGTACTGGCCAAAACCTTTCAAAACCCTTGATATCACTTATATATGTGCCTGCTTATCATGTTAGACTATAAGCTTCTTTTAAAAAAAGTTTATTTTATTGAAGTATAGTTGATTTACAATGTTGTGTTAATTTCTGCTGTACAGCAAAGTGATTCATTATACATACATATATATATTCTTTTTCATATTCCTTTCTATTATGGTTTATCACAGGATATTGGCTGGAGTTCCCTGTGGTATACACTAGGAGCTTGTTGTTTATCCATCTTATATATAATAGTATGCATCCGCTAATCCCAAACTCCCACTTCATTCCTCCCCCGCCCGCCCCCACACCTTGGCAACCACAAGTCTGTTCTCCGTGTCTGTGAGTCTGCTTCTGTTTTACAGATAAGTTCATTTGTGTCTTATTTTAGGTTCCATATATACGTGATATCGTATGGTGTTTGTCTCTCTCCTTCTGACTTACTTTGCTTAGTACAGTGACCTCTAGGTCCATCCACGTTGCTGCAAATGGCGTTATTTCGTTCTTTTTTATGGCTGAGTAGACTATAAGCTTCTTGCGTGCAGAGACTGCATCTAGTTTATAGACTAATTGGTTTACGACTAGCCTCTAGTAAAATACAGGTTTGATGGCTGAAAGGACGGATTAAATGAATGGATGAGCAGGTTGATCTCTCAAACCATCTCCAAGAGGCTAGCCTGTTTAGACAGAAATCCCCACAATGGTTCACCAAACATTTATTGAGCTTATTATGTGTTTGGTCCCATGGACTGAGAAAAACTCTCTGATATCAAGGAGCTGTCAGTCTAATGGAAGTGAACATTTGCAGTAGGCAGAGACAAATGATGTGATAAAGTTATGGAGAGGTGCTCAAGGAGTTCACAAGAGAGACACTGGTCGTATCTTGTGTGTGAGTGGGGGTTGGCAGGGAGAAGCAATGTCCAAATGGAGATCTAAAAGAGAAACAGAAACTATCCAGGAAAAGAGAGTCTGTAGGAGCATTCCAAGTTGGAGGAACAGCATGTGCAAAGGATTGGCGACAAGCAAGGGAAGATCACCTCTGGATCATAGGGTCAATGTAAAATGAGAGACAGAGAATCCAGGAGCTTGTAACTCACGTAGAAGACTTTATCTTGGGGGACAAGAGGAGCCATGAGAAGATCTTAAATTTGAAAGTGAGATGATGAAATTTACACTCCAGGGAGATCTTCAGCATTTTGAGTAGGGTTAATAAACTCTCAGCCAAGCATGAGGCTACAATGTCATTCCTTCCCACCAGTTTTATGGAAGACACCATTTTGACATCTGCTTATATCACAAATTGCAAAATATCTTTTACGTCCAGTAGGAGGAGCCAAAGGCTCTATGTTCTTCCCCAGAGCTGGGCATTCCTTGGCCCTCCGCTGTCCTGGGAACTGTTTACTTCAGCACCTCTCATTACTGAGAAGCGGATCAACGTGGAGGAATGACAGAAAAACTCTGCCTGGAATGTGAAAGATCATGATGAAAAAGAAACTAATACTTTCCAGATGAATAGCGTAATAGCATGGTATATTGATCTTTACTCTAATTTTGTTTTAAACTGTAATGAATGTCTCCCCCACTCATATTAATCTTTCTTAAGCCATGTAGCCACACAACACCAGTGAGTCATACCTGACACTCATTGCTAATACACCTAAGCCTATCTCTACTCCAAAATAAATAAGAGTCGACTCAGACTGACCTTGATTTTGAGATGCTTGAATGTTTTATTTCATTTCCAATGGAAAAGTATATAGTAAAAAATCATAAAAGCACCCAGCGATTACCCATTCTAATGAAACAATAGCCAGTGTTTCTGCCTTGAATGATTGCATTTTTTTCCCTTCTGGAATAAAAATGAAGGAGCATGGAGAAACAATTCCTGTTGGTGAATTTGCACAAAACATTGTATTTCAACAGAACTTCCCATTAACTGCCATTTATTTCTTCTCTCATTATTGATAATTTGCTTTTAAATTGAGAATACCTCTTTTACAACCCATCTCATCTCCCTGCACGGCTAGACAATTACATTTAAATTCGGTGGTTTTCCCATTGTAAACAGTTTCTGGGGGAAATGATTATGGTGTTACTAACCCAGATTTATGGCTTCATTGTGCTATCACTGAAGGATAAGAGACTAGTATAAAGGAAAAAAAAGTTGCTTACATACAAATATATTATCAAAGAGAGTCCTCAGGAAGCATATAGTAAAACCAACCCAAACTGCAAAATCACCTACTGGGGCCAGTGAGAGAGACATCTTTCTGGATTTTGCAAAGTTATTTTTGTTACATGTTTTTAAAAAATTCCAGTTGTTGGCAGAAGTTCCTTTTTTAAATTTTATTCTAATGTTAGAAGAAATCCTAGCCCGACAGGATTGCAGAGGAACTCATGAGTCTGCTATTTGGTAGGCACTTAGGAAATACACGTTACAAAGCAATACATGTAACATGGTCCCTACTTTTGGAAATCTTACAGTTTTACTTGGAAGCGGAGACATAGTACAAATGCAGCAACAACAACAAAATCAAATGATAGGGCGGGGAAAATGAGCATGAGCCTCAGAGCAAGGGCTCAAGGCTAGAATCTGGACTTGTCCAGTCCCATCTGGCCCTCAGAAGGCAGTGTGGTGCGGTGGTACACCCCATGAAATTAGGTATTGCCCAGGAATCCTGGTTCTTTCCAGCTGTGTGACCTTGAGCAAATTATAACTTTCTGGACCTCAGACTTTCCTGTGTAACATAATCACCTAAAATGTTTATCTAGAAAAAAAAAAAAGATGAATTTTTGGCTCAGTGAGTCCAGGGTGAGGCTCAAGAAAGAAGAAACATTGCTGCTTTAACCCCTTTAAGCCTCCGTTTTCTGATCTGCGAAGTGGACAAACCTATATAGTACCTACCTCATTTAGTTGTTGGGAAAGTTCAATGTAAATACTTCACATAGTATCCGGTGAAAGTGAGTGCTAATTGAGTGGTAGGGTTTATTGAGGAGCCACAGGGCTTCTGACTCTAAGGCAACTGCTGAGAGAGTAGTCTCTGCACCCCTCTAGAGTCAGCACCCTGTGCAGGATTAGGCAGCCATGTAAGAGGCCAGGGAGGGGTGGCCCAGGCCAGCGCGAAACCGCTCCCTGCCTGGTGTCCCTCGGGCCAGGATAACTTTTTGCATCTCGGATAGGGCTCCATCTTTGCCTGGCCTCAAGATTTCCCAGAGCAGAAGCGGATTGGGGCAAGACACCTCCTCCATGTAGCATTCCTCTAGGGGATTTATCCAGTCTCCTTGAGGGGAGGGGATGGAGGGGCGGCGCTGGTGCTCAGTGAGTGAGTCCACTTTGGGACAAGGACTTGGGAATGCCAAAGACCTGGGTTCAACAGCCACACTCCCAACTCTCACCTCTTCACCCCAGGAGACCGAGGCACTGGGTCGCGCGTCAGCCACCTCCAGCTGGAACCGGGGCTGCGCGCTTGACCGCGATGGCGGTGCTGGCGAGGGGAAGGGGGAGGGGGCGCTCCCTAGAGCTCGGGATTATTTTTGGCTCCGCAGCCCCGGCTGCTCGCCGCCTGTGGCGCGCGCTCACACACATTCTCACACACACACAGACACACGCGCACACACATATGCACACATTTTCTCGTTCGCTCTCTCGTCCTCCTTTGTTTATTTTCTAATCCATATTTTTATTTGAAGATCTCCTCTTCACTCTCTCCCGCCCGCCTGCCGGCACTCTCGCGGGCCAACCGGGTGCACACCGCTCCCCTCCGTCACCCCAGCCCTCCTCCCGTCTCCCCGAGCGCGGGGTTTGAAGGTCACCTCCTTTCCAGTCCCCGTGCGAGCCGCGCCGCCACCGCCGCCTCCAGCCGGAGCCGGTGGCACAGGCTGCGCTGCCGTGAAGTGGTTCTCTCAGCCGCGGCGGCGGCAGCGGACCGAGCCCGGGGTCCGTGCCGGTTGGGGAAGCCCGAACTCGCGGAGGGGAATCCCTCTCGCTTCACCCCAGCCCCTGGCTGCGCCCGCGGTGGGGCGGGGACGCTCTGCCAGCCCGCGAACGGCAGAGGCGGTGGCCGCGACCAGACCCACGCGTGCGCCTCCCCGGCAGGAGGAGGAAGGAGCGAACAGGGCACCCCGCATCTGGAGGGGACAGCCGCGTGCCGCGCCCGTGCGTCCGGAGCGAGAGAACTCCGAGCCTGCCACCAGGCAGAGCGCGGAGAAGCGGACTGTGCACCCCGGGACCGAGGAACCTTGCGCTCCAGACCCCCGGGCAGTGGCCGTCCGGGCCCAGCGGTGCTGACTCGCACCGCGCGCAGCTGCGCCCAGCCTGCCGCCCAGGCAGGGGCGCCAGGGCGGGGCTGACCTGCCAGCAAAGTTGCGGACAGCGTGGGAGAAGCCAGCACCCCCTTTCGCCATCTCCAGCTCATGGTGAGTGTGGCTGAGGGTGCAGAGAGCGCAGGGAAATTGGAGGGTCTGGGGCCGAGCGGAAGGCGACCGGAGCCGGGTGCGGCGGGAGTTCTAGGTAAGTCTAGGCGGAGTCACCGCCTCTTTGCCCCCCTGACCTGGCCAAAGGGTCCCACTGAGGGAAGAGCTGGCTTCTCGAGGGCTGGCTTCCTCTCAGAGCCAGGCCGGGCGCGCTGTACTGGGAACTTTTTCAGTGTGGTGGAGAGATCTCTCTCCACGTCCTCCCTGGGGGCTGAGATCAGGAGCCCCTACCCCCTCATCCTTCTAGAAGCAAGCCCTTTCTCGGCCCAAAGTGCGCCTCTGGAGCGCCCAGGCTGCCTTGTCCGTCCTCCTGGGAGCGAGTCCCAGGTGCAGGGAACAGCGGGCGTCTGCCTGCGCACTTTGGTTAGGGTTCCTGGCAGACTGGAAGCGTGCACTCCGTGCGCCCCGGGGCGCTGCCTCTCCACCGCCCTTAACGAGGTCTGAGGGAGAAGGCACGTCGTGGCCTGGGAGGGCGTTTAAAAGCATCGAATCCTTTGTGGAAGGCGGGGAAGAGGAGGGTCGCTGAGCTGGAGGGAGAGTGTCTGTGTTTATGGACACCGGAGGGACGCCCAAGATGCCACTGCATTTGACCCTGGGGGGGAGGGGAAGGGGGCCAGCCTGGGAACTCAGGACTTGGAAACTCCGGCTGCGCCCCTTGGTTCCTTTGGTGCCTTAGGGCACCTTCACCCTGGAGAGGAAACCCAGGTAGCAGTTCTCGGCGCAGGCCAGGGGTCGCCTCTTGTCAGCTCCAGTTTCCCAACTCTCCAGGGTTAGAGGCGAGGGAGGGGTTAGCGAGTCGCTGCTTCCATATCCCCGCGGCACCATCAGGTTGGGATGCTCCTGGAGTCTTTAAGGTGTCAGCTCCGAGGGACTAGGCCAGCCCGGAAGCTGCCCGCGCGGAAAGGGCGGGGAAGACCCCGACCCGCCTGGTCCAGGAGCCGCCGACTCTATTCCCTGCTGCCAGGGAATGGGGGGCTCATGGCTGCTGCCCGGACAAGCAAGGGCCGGGCTGCACCTGCCTGGCTCGGCGCGTGTGGGGCGGGGCTGCTCAGGTGCTTGGAAAGTCGAGTCTGGCCGTCCAGGGAATTGGTACCCACCGCGGGTCTTTTCAGTTGAACTTGGAAAGAAGTGCGGACGGTGTCATGGAATAGCTTTGTTTGACCTGCAACGTGATGCGCCACAACTGGAGTTTTCTTTTATAATAATTATGATTGTATATTTTTATTATTTTTTAAAATCTGGTGCGCCAAGAGGCCTGGCCTTTTCAGCACAAGTTTAGGACACACCCCAGCCAGTGATCTCTCCCTGCCCCTGTCCTAGTTCATCTACCCTCCATTTCCCATTTATCTTTGTTACAAAGGAAAAAATAAAAGATATGAGAGGGCCTGGATCCTTTCAATTCTTAAGTGACCACAGAGGGCCTGGCTGGAGCCATGGGCAGATTTATTTTTGGCCAAGGTCTTTTTTCTTCAGAGGCAAGGACCTGGGCCCATGAAGGGTAAAAGTGGTTCTGGCAGGGGTTCTAGGGCAAACAACGGGGCTGACTCCAGACCTTCATGCTTTCTGAGCTCATCTGGGAAGCATTGGGATCTGGGGGAATCCACTGGGTTTCCCCTAAGTTAACTCGTGGCTGAGTTGGATTAGGAAGAAACTGGTATCATCCTTTACAGTTTCTGAGGGTACCGTTAGCGTCCAGAGATAAGGCTGAGAAGAGTACCGGGCCCTTGGCGGTGCCACCTGCTAGCTGTGTGACCTTGGGCAAATGACTTCACCTCTCTATGTCTCCGTTTATTCACCTGCCAGATGAAAGTTTTAGTGGTAGTATTGACCACAGCAGGTTTGGGGGAGAATTAAATAAAGCAATAAGCACAGAACAGGGTCTGACACATGGCAAATGTCTGGATGATGTTAGTTTTCTTTCTTTCTTTTTTTTTTTTTTTATCAAATAGATTACTCTCTATTTTGAGTCTCATGACATCTGGTGGGATAGGAAAGGCAGGCAGCTTCCCTTACACGTATGCCCTTTCTTTTAAACGACAGATCGCAAATAGGGAGGTTAATCATAAAGGGAGATTTCTCAACAGAAACCTCATTCCTTCCAAGCCTGACCTCTCCTCATGTTCTAAGGAGGATCAGCAACACGCCGCCCACTGGCTGAGAGGTGGGTTGGTGGCATCTGACAACATCTCAACAGGCACCTATACCCTGAAATTAAGTTTTTACTTAATTAAGTATTTAAGTTTTTACAGCAGTTGTGTATTTTATTCTTCACTCAACAGAAGGCCTGCTTCTCCTTGGCCTCCTGGGATGAAAGTATCATCTTAGTAAATCTTACTTTCCTAAGAACACACCGTCTTTATTGTCACCCCGTGGTCCCAGGGTTTTCCACTTAGAAACGAGCCAAAACATGGATCTGAGCAGATTTCTCCTCCTGGAATTGACCCACTCTGCCCTATTTTCTCTTCATGATAATTGATGCTATTTTTTTACCTACTTCTCTAATGTCTGAGCACAGGCCGCTGTGACATCTTCACGTCTCTGATGACTTTTTTTTTCCTAAAAACAAATTTAGCCTTTTCAGTTCAAGCCATACCAAATCATTATATTTTATAAAATTCCTTTCAGATAAGTCTTTTTTTTTTTTTTATTTAGAAAATTGGGTCTGTCCTGTATAAACATGTCTGACATTTCACCTTTGCAAAAATCAGGCCATTTTATTTGCATCTTTTAAGCTGATGTGTGGAGTAATGAACACATTCCAAGAGGGAAATCGTATCTGACACAGAAAATACTTTGGGGACGCAGTGATTTCCCAGTGGTGTGTGTGAAGACTATTGAAATCCAAGTGCGTTTGCTCTGAAGGACACAGGGCAGCTCATCTCGCTTTTCCCACCCAGCATGGGAGCCACGTAGTAAGCATGCTCCACAGAGTAATATCGAATGACTTTCCTAAAATCATCACTTGTCACGTTTCCTTTCCCCTATATTGCCCGAGACAAAACGTTGTTGTGCCAAAGAGCTCAAATTGGAGATGATATTTTTATTTTTTAAAAATATTCATTTATTTATTTGGTTGCACCGGGTCTCATTTGCAGTAGGTGGGCTCCTTAGTTGCGGCTCCAGGGCTCCTTAGTTGCGGCAGGCATGCTTCTTAGTTGTGGCAAGTGAACTCTTAGTTGTGGCACGCATGTGGAATCTAGTTCCCTGACCAGGGATCAAACCCGGGCCCCCTGCATTGAGAGTGCTGAGTCTTATCCACTGAGCCACCAGGGAAGTCCTGATGATATTTTTAAGACGTTCTGAGGCTCTCCCTGATGCCTGCCTCCCATTATTTAAAGCACTGCCTCGAGGCACCAGTCTTAAAATATTAAAGCTTTAATTAAAGAATAAATGGTGAGGGAGCTTCAAAATGAGGGGCACCAGGCACCTTCAGATGACTTCAGCAGAGATCATGGTTAGACTAGGTTGTCGGGTCTGGGGGTTCTTATGAAAATGACCCGTGGAGTTATAAGGAGAGACAACCATCCTCATGTTTTATATCTGTAGTTACTCTGAGCACCATCATTACTGTTGGCCTGTCATTGGTCATCAGATACAACAGATGTGGGTGGCGCTTGCCTGCTGCTATGGGTGGGTGTGTCTGTACTGGAGGAAGGAGTAACTAACGTAGTAAATGTTTATCCAGAACATACCACACGTTAGCTGTTCTGCTTGGGGAACAAGGCCAATGAGAACCTTGCCCTCTTGGAGCTTCTTTGGTTGTGGGGAGAGCCAGACAATAAGCAAGGGATGGAAAATTCATTTTTATGAGGATAATGACAAGGGTTACAAAAATTATGATGTGACAATATGATAGTGACTTGGAAGGACTTTCCAAGGAGGAGAGATTTGAGCTGAGATCTAATTGAAAGTAGTTGATGTGTATCAAGCGATACATGCATCCTGTGAGCATTTATTGAGCACCTACTACGTGCCAAGCACTGTTCAAAGCACTTGCAATACACAGTGATCAGATGGAGCATTCCTTCCAGAGTGTTCTTCTACATGAAGAGCATTTTAGAAAGAGGGAACAGCAAGTGCAAAGGCCCTGAGGCTGAAACAGGGATACCATTATATGGATGAAGTCGGGTCATAGAGGCTCCTGAGACCTGATGAGGAGTCTGGCTCTTATTATTCCAATGAAGCCATTGGAAGGTTTAATGCAGAGACATGCCATGTTATATTTATGGCTTACATGTTGTGGGAAACACCGTCAGATGTTTCTGAGAAGGGTAAATAAAGAAGCGTGTCTTCCTGGCCAGCCAGCTTTTGTCTCAAAGTTCCAATTCATCTCCATAACCAAATTTGGTCTGTGGACTTCCCGGCACTGGAAGGGTAAGCCCTACAGCGTCTAAGAAAATGAACTTTTTTTCCCCCCTCCTTTGGGGACTTAGAACAAAGTCTTAAATTCAAGATGGGGGATTAGTTTATAGGGAAAAGGAACCCCAGGTTTCTCAGTAACACTCATTGTGTGTGGCTGGAACAGTAGCAGGTGTCTGTATACATTATCTTACTTAGTTCTTTCCCTAGATATCCCTTCAAAGAAGCAGCACCTCCTCCCCTGCCCCAGCACCCACACACACTCTTCCCAGTGGCTTGGCTGCCTCACCATCTATCTGCAAAATGGGGACGTGAAAAGACTCCACCTCGGAGTGCGTGAGAATGATCCAGTGGAATCACTCATTACTCCCATATCCAGCATCTACGCTGTGCCAAGCACCCTGCTGGATGCCAGGGATACCATGATGTCCAAACCAGGTGCATATACGGTTTGGACACAGATCCCTGTTTTTGATCATCTATTCCAGAAGGTTCCTTTTGAGAGTGTGGCCATGTTTTTCTCCCATGAGTGCGTGTGATAATGGATATTGACAGGAAGAAGTGAGCTGCCTCCTGAGAGCCCTGAGTGCTCCTGGCATTGTCCGTCTTTGGAGGCTCTCCTGGCCTTGGTGGGTGGTAATAAGTTGTGATGGAGCATTTGGACATCTGGACAGTTCAACTTTCTTCCCACATTTGACCCCCCCGCCCCCAAGCCCGTCTCTCTTTATCCACAAGCCTGGAGCTCTGTCAGTGCTTATTAGAGGAGCTGTGATAATAATGATAAGTTTATGATTTTTTTTTTTTTTTTTTTGGCTGAGCTGCGAGACATGCTGGATCTTAGTTCCCAGACCAGGGATCGAACCCGGGGCCCCCTGCGGTGGACGCGCGGAGTCCTAACCACTGGACTGCCAGGGAATTCCCAGGTTTATGTGTTTTGAGCGCTTTCTGGACGATACAAGCTGTGCTGAGCACTCTGCCTGTGTGGCCGTGTGTTGAGCTGTGTTTTCCTGCCATGTGATCTCTTCCTCCTGCCCTCACCTCCACAGCTCACCTTGTTTACTCCCTACTCATCCTTTAGGTTACAACTCAGGGGTCTCTTGCTTAGGGAGACCTTCTGTCTTTCCCGGTGTGGATCCCCTTCCTTGCAGTCATCCCAGGAGCGGCTTTGGATTTACTTGGTGGCTCTGTTTTATCTCTTTCTCTTACTCCACTGGAAGGTAGAGTCAGGTGGGCCACACACACACCTGGTTTGGACATACGGTATCCCTGGCATCTAGCAGGACGTTTGGCACGGAGTAGATGCTGGATGTGGGAGTAATGAGTGATTCTGTCGGATCGTTCTCACGCACTTGGAGGTGGAGTCTTTTCATGTCCCCATTTTGCAGATAGATGGTGAGGTGTAGGCGGGGTTAAGCAGTGTGTCTCAGGGCACCACATCAGGTAAGTGGCCCACCCAGGATTTTTAGCCGGATGGTCTCAGCGCGTAGTCCGAAATGCTGGTCACTGCACTCGCACTGCCTGTGTTGCTGCTTTGTAAGATGCTAGGGAGGGGGGAGGCAGTGCCGTGCAGTGGTTAGGGGGACTTTGCTGCTCAGCTTGAGGAGCTCTGAGCAGTGATGCTGAGTCTATCAGAGGCACAAGAAGAAAACAGGACACCTGTTTCTGTTTTCACAACCGTTCGTCGTTGTGTATGAGCGGCCTGAGCAGGGGGTCTGCGCTGGTGTAATCTGGCTGTTGTTTTGCTCTTTCCCTCCTCAGAGCCTTCGGGCCCCTGGCTCTGGGCTCACACTCTGAGCGTGATTTTGCAGGGAGTGCAGAGGGCACCCATCTGGCTGCAGGCATGTGGGGGCATCATCCCCTGCAGGCTGACACGGCTCTGATAACCACTCATGGTGCGGGTTGCGCACCGTGGCTCGCTCCGTCGAAGCAATGTCATCTGAATCAGCTCGCCGTTCATTTTTTCTGAGAACCAAAACTAGGCCTTTGCCGGCATAACAGATCAACTTGTGCCATCACCTTGCTTATTGTTAGGTCTGTGCTTCCTCAAGATGTTCCTTTTCTGTGAATTTTAGAATAGGGGAGTCAGAGACGAGAGTATGGATTTAGGTTTTCAAAATTGTCTTTGTGTCATCCTCAGTTCCCTAAGAGCTACCATTTGTAGGAAGCTCCTTTCGTGCCAGGGCACAGGGAAGAATGCTTTGCATGCAGTGTTGCATTAACTATTTACCACAGACTTTATTATCCCCATTTTGCAGATGGGAGTACTGAGGCCCAAAGACTAAGTTGCAGACTCAAGCAGTTGCTTCCAGAGTCCTGGGCTTCTCTCTTCTACTCAGCGCTGAGAGGACATGCTGGGTGTCGAGGGGCGGGGCATAGCAGAGGGACCTTCGCAAGAGGCTCGGGAGGAAGGAGGTGACGCAGGGTGATGATTAGGATTTCAGAATCAGACTGTCTGGCTTCAGTCCCAGCTCTGTCACATTCTAGCTCCACGCCCTTTGGTCTTACTTAACCTCTCGGAGCCTCAGTCTTCCCATTTGGAGATAATAATGATTCCTACATTGCAGGATCAGTCCGATGATGCATCAGCCCTGTAAATTATTTTAGCAAAGTACCTGGCACACAGCGTGTGTTCACGAGTGGTGCTGGCTCTGATGATAGTGACAGTCATTACTACCATTGAATAATGATTATATCATTGTTGTTGTTACTAGAATTTCACAGTCCCTTGAGGTAGCAAACTGGCCCCAGAATGTGATTCTCACATTTTCCTCTTGGCTGTAACACAGATGATAAATTGAGAGTGAAGGAGGAAGGACCCAGCATGGCTGCAAGTGTATAGTTGAGGGAGTTGACAGACCTGAGTCTCTATATGGAGTTCCGCCTGCGGAGGACTGCTGACAGCAGCCATATGCACGGGCTCTGATTGATTGGCAGAGAGAAACACTAATATATTAGACTCGTTATGAAAAGTGACAGAGCAGGGAATCCAGAGGCTGATTCAGCATCCACAGCCCTGGCCACATCCTGGTGGTGCTAGCTGGGTGTCTGTTTCCCGTGGGACAAGCTCTCCATCTCCATCCCGGGGTCATTGCTTGTGTTCTAGAGTGAGTCTCTTAAAGACGCCCTGGGCCTGACTGAGCCTTATTGGGTCTTTCTGAAGGGAAGCCTGGCCCGTGGCATGGCTCACTGTCAGGGCATCGTGCAAAACACATCTTTTCCACGGGCAGCCTTAGAAAGCTGGGTCCAGGTCAGGCTGCTGCTGATTGCAAAGGCTGATAAGAGAATGGAGATTGCACGCACAGAAATCCTCAAAGGGGAGGAAGATATTCTCATTTGCATGGGGTGGGACATTTCAAGAATTTCCTAGGGGAGAATAAAGAGGGGGATTGATACCTCTCTTTAGAACGTGAAGCTCTTCATTGGGAGGGTTTCTCATTTCTAATTGGAGGAGTTTGGTCAGTCTGAAGTATAGCAGGTAGCATGCTGGCTAAATAAGGAGAAAAAAGCCTTGCCTTTCAAGATGATGGCACATTGACCTAAGCTAATGGAGTTATTTTGGAGTCAGAAAAGCTTTGAGAAGACCAAACTCCCTGAGAACCAAGGAGTGAGAAGACACAGGCTTTGGATCCAGGCATACCTAACTTTTGAGTCCAGACTCTGCACTTTCTAGCTGTGTGACCTCAGGCAAGTTATTGTACCTCTCTGAGCCTCTCTTTCCCTATCTATCAAAGGACGAATGATTCTGCCTGTCTCACCAAGGATTGATGCTCCAGAATAAGGTGAGTTAAAACATAGACTTCTGAGAATATTCCCTCCTCATCTATTTACTTACCTTGTAATATGCAGACAAGAACTTTTCACTAGGAGGCTCTTTGATACAAAAGTTTCTGTAGTTAATGTGCCTCCTGGTTCTTAGAAGGATATTTTTTTTTCTAGTGAATTTTTGTTTGTTTTGCATGTGAAACTTGCATAGGTTTAGTCTGTGTTGAACTTCCAGTAACCTTTGGAAGTGACTATTGAGGACAAAGAATCATTCCCCACCACTCCATAAATTCAGTTCTCCTGAATTGTGGTTTGCCGCTTCTAATGAGAGATATTATAAGAAAGCCATTTCATGCAATATTTGAAAAAATAGATGATATATACACAGAAAAAGAATAGACCATTTAGACCGAGTTTAAGAGTGGATACAGCTGAGTCTGTAACACTTGAAATGCAAAGAACAAAATATTTTTGAAAACAAATGAGGGGAACCAAGAAAGATAACAGGTCATGAAGAAGTCACACTCCCTGCTGTTAATTGCTGTGCTGGCCATCCTTGTGTTATCTCTGGTTTCAGGGATCAGAAAAAGTTCATTCTTTCTGGAGATATTGATTGGTATTTATGTATCAGACATTCTAAGTGGAACAAATGATTGTGTTCCCTTTTCACCTGCCAGGAAGCTCAGAGCCGATTTTACAGTCCAGTCTTGACAGTGTATAGCATTTGCCAGCATAGGTTTTACACATTAACCTCACTGTTGGCTCCATTTTACTTCTCTGCCTCAATTTTCACCTTTTATTGTAATTTATGTTGCTTGTTTCATTATTTTTTAGAAAGAATGATCTTTGCAAGGTACCTAAAATAAATATACATAAGATAGGTGGCAGTTGGGAGGCACAAATGAATAAGTTGCAGTCCTTTAAAATATCAGGAATTCCAGAAAACATGGTGCTATAGTGCAGCGCTAGGTATCCTGAGCTAGACCCGGAGTAAAGCAGTGTCATTTTGAGTCCCAGCAGTGCAAATGGACACTCTTATTTTCTCCCATTTTTTTCTTAGAAAAAATTTTAAATGACATGACATTTTAATGTTATGTCACTTTAAACGACATGTAGGATCGCTTTTCTGGGGTCATTCACTGCCTTTCTCATACATTCGGTAAACATTTAAGACATTGCTCCCTGTCAGGTGCTGTGTCAGGCTCTGTTGTATTTGGATGATACACTGACCAGTGACCAAGACCAGCAAGGTCTCTGCCTCCTGACGCTTATCCTCTAGTGGGAGAGACCAACATAAACCATGAAAACAAATAAATGGACCATATAATTATCTATTATAATAAGTATTAAGATGGAAACAAAACAGGGCACTGATGTGCTAAAAAGGTAAAGGGCCATATAGGGTTAGAGGGTGTGGGAAGATCTGTCCAAAAAGGTCTGTCCAAAAGGGGAGACTTTTAGGTGACATTTAAGCTGAGACCTGGAGAATGACGAGGACTGAGTTCTGCCAAGAGGGGAGATGGAGGGAGGGCAGGAGAGCACGGTGGCCAGAGCCCCGGAGTACGGGGAGTGCTCTACACGCCATGAAACCTGCACGGGGGCCCCCATGCCCGGAGCAGCGTGAGCAAGGGAGTTGACGTGGCCGGAGGAGCTGCGGAGGCCACAGCACGCACCCTGTTCGCGAGACCCCATGCTATTTCTTCCTGGAGTGGGTGAGGTCTGTGCTAGAACCATTACTCACAGATGTGCAGCTGATGGGAGAACAGCACTCAGGGTGAGAGAATGGCTGCGGGGAGCACCTCTGCGGGGAAAGGTGAGGTGGGTGGGTGTGCGCATGTGCAGGTGCGTGATGATGCATGTGCGTGACGCAGGAGGGAGAGAGGGCAGGAAGGGTGACCAGATGGTGGTGTGATGGGCTCTGATTTCAGAACCCGTGAGAATGAGGAACGGGGCAGCTGGGCCTTCTCTTATTTCATGTCCAGGGTGTCTCTGTTTAGTCCCCTACTCAAGTCGTCCCTCAGTTTTGTAGGTACATTTGGTGAGTGACAACATCTTAGGAGGTAGAGCCAGACCCCAATTCTGTGAATACACCTTCATAACGTCTGTAAAGAGAAAAGAGAATTCCCTTCTTCACCTTAGACCACCCTTAACCACCGCTTCGTTGGCTCCATGCCACTGTCAGAGATTTAAAAATAATTGGGAAACGCTTTTGAGACGTCAGCATTTTGGAGTCCTTTTCCAAAGCCTTTTATTACCACAGCAGTGCTACTTCTGCCTCTTGCGTCGTCACCATTTTCAGTGCCCTCCCTTTTCACTCGTGGTTTTGGTTTTGCTGCCTCTTTGGTCTGACGTCCCTCCCTTGCGAGTCTTGGAAACAGGAATGTTCCGTTTTATGTTCCTTGTTCTTCCGGCATCGGTAGAGGGTTGTTACCCTGTTTCCTCCTGTGTTCACCATTTCGAGACAAGGATTGGTGGAATTCCCATTTATAGAAACAAAATCAAGGGAAACAGCTCACAGAGTTTAGTTTGTCTCCATCCTAACTCTTCTAGTTATTAAAAAAAAAAAAAAAGGGAGTGAAATTATTCATTCCCTTGAGCTCCAGATTGCTTTACTGAAAGAAGGGAGGGAATTCACTCCAGGGGAAAGAGGCTCTTGGGCTTTCATTCCTTGATGATCTTCTCTTTACATAATTTTAGGGAGCATATTGGGGAATATTAATTCTGGTCGGCCACAAATGTGCCTCAGCTCAGAGAATAAATGGAGAGCAGTGTCTGGAACAAGTGCTTGTCTTAAAAAAGTTTATGAAATGCCAGCAGATGTCACTGT
This sequence comes from Neophocaena asiaeorientalis asiaeorientalis, assembly GCF_003031525.2. Classification (NCBI taxonomy): domain Eukaryota; kingdom Metazoa; phylum Chordata; class Mammalia; order Artiodactyla; family Phocoenidae; genus Neophocaena; species Neophocaena asiaeorientalis. The sequence continues at coordinate 5,130,390 of NW_020174705.1, forward strand.
GCCCTTGCCATTTTAGTCTTTTTCCCTTTTAACTTTTTTTAAAGCAGCATTAATTATTTGCGGTAGTAAACACACGCGCGCGCGCACACACACACACACACACACACACCAGCAAAACACAGGTATATCCTCCTACAGTCGTTAATTAAGAGACCATGAAGCAACTTTTTTTTTTTTTAAGGTCGGGGGAGAGACCAACAGAATTCATTTCATACGGTGAGCCCTCTAAATCACCTAACTGTGTAATATAATTGTCTTTTCCCACAATAGTGGTTTCAGAATTAAAAGACTAGTATAAGTTTTATATTTTTTCTCCTTCCCTCTCAGCCATTGTTGGGAAGCTAATAATAGCCCAGGATCCAGCTCAGCTTCTTAGAACCAACTGGCTCTGCTAATTGATACAGCCCTTTATTTGAAAGCTGGAGTTTGCAAAGAAGGCTGGGGGGAAAGCTGGGGCTATAGGTCTCATGATCCATAGCCTGAGTTATAATGCGAACCTCTTGCAATTTTCGTTGTTGTCGTGAGCACAACAACGTGCGTGCTAATAGTCAGTTCCTCTTTTCGGGTTAAAAATTGGTGGCATCTATACAGGAAAAGATTCGAGCAAAGTATTTAAAGTTAATCATTTTAAGTGAGGGATGATTTGCCAGCATTTACAGAAGACAAGTACAAAAGTAGTAAGTTAGTTTCGAGGCAGAAGATGATGTATTCTCTGCATAGTTGGTGCTTCGCTTTATTTATTTAATAGTTTAGATTAAAATGGCACAGTACTAAAAAAGATGCAAGATTATGCTGAGAAAAATACATTTCTCTTCCACTTGCCTCCTAGCTTACCAGAGACAACTACTATCATGGTTTCTCACACGTCCTTTCGTAGATCTGTTTATGCACGTATAGACGTATAGACATTCACACTGATTCGAGGTAGCATAGAAAATGCATAGTTCCGCTCTTTGCTTTTTTTTAAATTTAAGGATATATTGTAGGGATTATTTCATATCTATACAAAATCTCTCCATCCTCTTAATGGATATATAGTCTTCCGTTGCACGTATTTAAGTTATTTAATTAGTCTCCTTTTGGTGGATATTTATGTGATTTCTAATATTTTGCTCTCATAGTGCGGCATGGAATATGCTTGACCACCACCATTTCCTCACATGTAGGTCTATCTGTAGGAGAAATGCCTAGAGATGGAATTGCTGGGCCAGAGCAGATGGGCCTTTCATTTTTACAGACACCTGCAACCTAAGGATTTGGCTGGCATGTGCCCTGGCATCTCGGTGGGTGACAGAGTCTCTATGAAGACGTATTGTGGTTCTGGTTTGGTGGCCACAGTGCAGACGTGGGGCCGTTGGACACTGTTTACCTGTTGGCATGTCTTGCATTTCTTGTCATTCCCGTTTTCTGCTAATACTTTCCATCTGCCAGGTACTTTGCTAAGAGCTTTCATTCCATTTTCATATTTTGTCCTGTGGAGTAGACCCTGCCGTCACCGCTGCTTCAGAGGAAGGGACATGCGGGCTGAGAAAGAGAGGTCAGGTGCTTTGCTTAGGGTCACAGGACTGGTTAGTGGTGGTTGGGGATTCACACTCAGAGCCCCGAGCTTAGCCATCATGCGGTGTGTTTTGAACAGCAGAGATCAATACTCTTGAGTTGCACCAGGGTTTAACCTGGGCATTCTTGCACTAGTGGCATTTAGATGTGATAGTTTCTGCTGTTGTGTGGGGCTGTCCTGTGGGCTGTAGGATGTCTAGCAGCATCCCCGGTCTCTGCCTATTGGATGCCAGTAGTACCATTCTTTGACTGGCAACCAGAGATGTCTCCAGATAATTGCCAGATGTCTCTGGAGAGGGCGTTGTTGCCCCTAGTTGGAAACCACTGGCTCAGGAACATAGCGCATGTGCTGTGGGGACATATATTGTCACACCAGAGACATGGATTTCACTTGTCCCTGCTTGGGGACACACATTTGGCCCTGCCCAAAGGTGGGGCAGCTGGGCTCCCCTCCTATGAACACCCGTCCAGGAAGAAACAGGAAGGTGTGCTCAGGCCACTGTCATGCTCCCATCACAGTAATGCTCCCCAACACGACTTTGTCTTTTAAAATGTAGCTTAGAAACATCCATGAAAAATTGCCTGGTAAAACAGACTTATAAAAAATCACGTTCTCAAGTACAGCCCAGCTTATATATCATGCAGTCTTCCTCTTCGTGCATTTTCATTCCGTGCTCAGTAATGCTCTCCATCAAAATGGCAATCGTGAGGCCTGCGTGACACCACCACCCTTTCCGTATACGTGGTAGACATTGATAATCAATTCTTTCCCCCTCCCCCCCCATCAGAGACACTTCCTGAGAATCCTCAATACATCACTTTTGGCATCTACTCTCAGCCAATTGGAATTACTATGTGAAATGAAATGTATTTGCCATCCCTATTACATGGTGCCTTTTTGGCTGAGAAGGATTATGCCTTGCAAAGAGGCAGGCTTATCATGAGGTATTAGCTTATTTTTCAGTTACTCTGAGAAAAGTACTTGATGGATATGAAGTAAATGTCTATTCTTAAGGCATCTGGAATGAATATCCTATTTCATAACAATAATTGGGCACTTGGGAATGTTTCGATGTCCTAGGCATTTTACATATGCTCCACTCTCGCAGACTGTGGTTTGTATTGTAATATCCCTCTCTCCCCCACCAAAAATAACCCCCTCCCTTTAAAGCTGCATGAGGCAGCCAGCCGAGGGTGAAACGAAATGCTTTGTATACAGTGGAACCGAGACAATTCCCTTAGCAAAGGACATTCAGAAGCTGTGGGATATTATTGGAACTGTGTCACTTCTTAGCATGGGGCAGGTGAGGAAACTTTAAAGAGAAAAGGAACTTGACCATCCAAGACTTCCAAAAGTCGAGTCTGATTTCTAAAGGCCCTGAGGCAAGGTTGCTCTAGGATGGGAACATATGTCTAAAATTTTAAAGTGCTTTTAGGTGGTACCTTATAATTACCCCTTCCGGCATAATGTTTTATTTCCTTTTTGCTTTTTCTGAAGACATGGATGGGATTCCCAGAGGATTATTTGCATAGATTTAGTAATTTGACTAACCTACATGCAAATACCCACCACTGAAATCATTTTTAACTAGTCTCCTGTTTCGGATCCTAGGAAAACACATAAAAATAGTCCTAGGGGGACTTCCCTGGTGGCTCAGTGGTTGAGAATCCGCCTACCAATGCAGGGGACTTGGGTTCGGTCCCTGGTCCTGTAAGATTCCCACATGCTGCGGAGCAACTAAGCCCGTGAGCCACAACTACTGAGCCCATGTGCCACAACTACTGAAGCCCGCGTGCCTAGAGCCTGTGCTTTGCAACAAGAGAAGCCACCGCAATGAGAAGCCCGTGCACCATAACGAAGAGTAGCCCCGGCTTGCCACAACTAGAGAAAGCCTGTGCACAGCAACGAAGACCCAATGCAGCCAAAAATAAATAAATAAATTTATATATATTAAAAAAAATTAGTCCTGAGAAGATGAAGCACTCGGTCAGAGGGCATCTGTCTCCTTTTTGGGATGGATGGTAATGTTTTTCTTCCTCTACTCTTTGGTGGCTTAGTCTCTGTGAGGTAGGGACAAAAAGACACATTATTGTCTTGTATTTCCTCTTCTAAGAAAGGAATTCCCGCGTGGGTGTCACCAACGGACCAGTGGACTTCAGGGGCTTACTGAAATTGTATTCAAAATTGTTAGAACATTTTTCTGTACTTGGGTGGGAAGTCCATAGCTTTAAAAAAAAATCAGATTCTCAAAGAAATTATCAGCCAAAAATACGGTTAATGCTGAGGTGTTAACCAAAACAACCATAAGAATCACAATAACAGTGTCATAAAATACTTAATTGAATACCCCTGGCCTCAATAACTTTGGTGATAACTGAAATCAGAAAGTCCTTCCTAAAAACTCTAGGAGTTAAAGTCACGTGCATGGGTGTTTGCTGGAGAAGATTTGCAACCATTCTTGTAAAGTTCTTGACAGCAAGACTTCTTAGTACGAGGTTGAATTATAGTCCTCAGTCAAGTCTAGTAATAATGTATGCTTATTTTTCAGTACTACTAACTCAATAAAAACTACCATTGGTTATCCATTGATCATTTGTAAAAAAAAATGCACGTCTGTAAATTGCACTTCAGTGTTACATAATACTGATGGGAAAACTTGCATTTTGGCCTCTCAGTGTCCTGTCATGAAGACTTTCTGGGCTTATATACTTGGGCATCACGAATCACTGCTCTAGGAGGTTAGAAAAGATGGGAGCAGAGGGCTTTCCCATGGGATCTCCAGTCTACAGATATCCCCATTTTTATCAGAGTGGCTCTAAAAACCATGTTTTCTAAATTTTTTCATTTTATAAATTATCAACAGGCTTGAGATACACATACACACACAAGCACACACCGCACACATATATGTAGAGTCCACACACATACATGCACTTATGAATGTGTTAGACCCAAATCTGTATTTATACACACTGGTCGTGGTGTATGTCGGTATACCTATCTGCCCGATTTTAGAATATCACTATTAAATACAATTTAGTGGTCTTTCAACACCTCTTCATTGGCCAACCTGTTTTGAGAGAGGTCCATTAGCTAGTATCCATTTTAGGCAATATACATGTTTATGAGACACTTAGTAGGAACTTTTGGGATCCAGTATTTTATGAAGCAAAATAGATTAATTTAAATGAAACCCATTTTGTTTGCTTTAGAGCTTGGATTTTTAACTTGGATGAATTCTGCAGAAAAGCTAAGCAGAATTATCTACCACCTGGGTTGGATTTTTGGTTGTCCTCCTTATCTGAAATCACACCCAACCATCCCCATAGATTTGAATGGCTGTGATTTTCAACATGCACATGTTCTATTGGACCCTTACCAAGTGGTATCTGATTTTCTGTGCATACATTTCTGTATGTGGACAAATAATATCACATACCAGTCAGTGTTCCCTATTGTCTTCATGGATCCTGGTTTGCAAAAAAAAAAAATGCTGAATCCAGCAGAAAGTTTCCACTTCCCAGACCAAGATGTGTGCATAGCAGGGAGAAGAGACCAGATGGCCAGTGGGTTGAAATCAACCGAGAACCAGCTGGGTTGCATGAGAGGGCATTTCCTCCCCCACTTCCCTGGGAGCCTGGTCAGGGCAGGTCCTGGAGCGCTGAGCAGGACAAGGGACGTCAATGTCAAGACCTCTGTCTGGCTCGAAGGACCCCTGGACAAATAGGAGTTGGATTGGAATCCAGCAGAGGAGCTGAGGACAGCTGTTAGTTTCCTGCTTGTTTGGGGGAAAAAAAAAAAAAAAGCATGCCAGCATGACAGAAGGTTTAAGGGTAAAATGCTGATGAACAGGAAATACCCATATTTCCCTGTGTTAGCAGTGGCTTGGAGACTGAAGTTCTATGATGAGGGCACATAATTTGTGTGGTTTTAGATCCCAAAGGAAGGAATTTTTTCCATGTAAAGTAAAACCTTTCTTTAACACCGAATAACTAAGCATTTCTTAGACTGCTAACTTCAGCCACTGTGATTCCTAACCCCTGGGTTGACGCTGGGCTTGTTCAGTTGTTTTGAGGAAAGCTACACACTCTTCAAATTCTCTCATCTCTAATTAATTATTTAAAAGTATTTCTATAGCTATTTCTTTTTTGGTGAATGTATTAGTTATCTATTGGTGCAGAACAAATTAACCCAAAACTTGGCAGTTTAAAACAATAAGCATGCAGTACCGCACACAGTTTCTGCAGGTCAGGATTCTGGGAGCTGGGTGGTTCTGATTCAGGGTCTCCTAGGAGGTTTCGGTCAGGATGTTGGTGGAGTCTGTCATTATCTGAAGGAGCAACTGGGACTGAAGGATCTGTTTCCAGGTTCACTCATGTTTTACTAGCAGGTCTTAGTGTCCTGATGACTTGTGGAAAAGAGGCTTCATTTCCTTTTCATGTGTGCAGCTTTGTAGAGTTGCTTACAACCTGGTGGCTTTCTTCCCCTAGAGCAAGAGAGGTGTGTGTTGGGGGAGTGGGGGCGGGCAGGGAGAGAGAGAGAAAGAGAGCAAGAGAAAGTCCAAATGACTTTTTTGGGGGTACAGTTTCCCCTGTTATTAACACCCTGCATTCGTGTTGTACATTTGTCACAACTGATGAACCAATATTGATATATTTTTATTAACTAAAGTCCATAATTTACATTAGAGTTCACTCTTTGTGTTGCACAATTCTATAGTTTTTTTCCAGTTTTTTTAATATGGTAAGGTACATATAACATAAATTTTACTATCTTAACCATTTTGAGATATACAGTTCAGAGATATTAAGTCTATTCATATTGTTGTGAAACCATCACCACCATCTGTATCCATAGCTCTTTTCAGCTGGCAAAACTGAAACTCCATACCCATTAAAACACTAACTTCCTGTCCCTCCTCCCCCAGACCAGGCGCCCACACCGCTCCTTTCTGTCGCTGTGATTCTGACTACTCTGCGCACCTCATGTAAGCGGCATCATACAGTATTTGTCTTTCTTTGACTGGCTTATTTCACTTAGCACAACGTTCTCAAGGTTTATCCATGTGTTGTAGTGTGTGTTAGGTTTGTTTTTTTTAAGGCTGAATAATATTCCATTGTACGTACATACGACACTTATCCATTCATCCATTGATAGACACTTGAGTTGCTACTCAAGTACATCATAGCAGCGGTGACAATTCTATTGAATTGATAAATGCGTAATGTCATGCATCAGATACTATAGAGATTAGTTTCACTGCCCTGAAAGTCGCCTGTGCTTCATCCTGTGCCACCCACCCCCCAAACTCCTAGAAACCACTTTTTACTGTTACGCCTTTTCCAGAATGCCCTATAGTTGGAAGCATACAGTATACACCCCTATAGTTTTTATAACCTGATCTTAATGTCACACAGCATTATGTCTGCCTTATTCTATTTGTTGGAAGCCAGTCCAGCCCACAGTCAAGGGGAGGGTAATTAATCTTCACCATTTAAAGTGGGGGATATCACAAAATTTGTAGACAGATTTTTAAGCCACCACAGTTAAGAAGCTGAGACTGGAAGTGCCAGCATTTATTGAGCATCTGCTATGTGCTGCGCACCATCTTAGTGTTTTGATGCACTATCCATCTAACCCTTGCGTGAATGCCGTGAGGTCTCTGTCCTATTTCTCATCTCAGTTTTTTTTCTTTTAATAGATCTCTATTGGAGTATAATTGCTTCATAATACCGTTTTAATTTCTGTTGCACACAAAGTGAATCAGCCATATGCATACATATGTCCCCATATCCCCTCCCTCTTGAGCCTCCCTTCCACCCTCCCTATCCCACCCCTCTAGGTCATCGCAAAGCACTGAGCTGATCTCCCTGTGCTGTGCTGCTGCTTCCCACTAGCCAACTATTTTCCATTCGGTAGTATATGTATGTCGATGCTACTCTCACTTCGCCCCAGCTTCCCCTTACCACCCCGTGTCCTCAAGTCCATTCTCTATGTCTACATCTTTATTCCTGTCCTGCAACTAGGTTCATCAGTACCATTTTTTTCCCTTTAGATTCCATATACATGCGGTAGCATACGGTATTTTTCGCTTTCTGACTTACTTCACTCTGTATGACAGACTCTAGACCCATCCACCTCACTACAAATAACTCAACTTCATTTCCTTTTATGGCTGAGTAATATTCCATTGTATATATGTGCCACATCTTCTTTATCTATTCATCTGCCAGTGGACGTTTAGGTTGCTTCCATGTCCTGGCTACTGTAAATAGTGCTGCAATGAACATTGTGGTACATGACTCTTTTTGAATTATGGTTTTCTCAGGGTATATGCCCAGTAGTGAGATTCCTGGGTCATATGGTAGTTCTATTTTTAGTTTTTTAAGGAACCTCCATACTGTTCTCCATAGTGGCTGTATCAATTTACATTCCCACCAACAGTGCAAGAGGGTTCCCTTTTCACCACACACTTTCCAGCATTTATTGTTTCTAGATTTCTTAGTAATGGCCATTCTGACTGGTGTGAGGTGATACCTCATTGCAGTTTCAAAAAAATTTTTTTTAACTTATTTTTTTATATAACAGGTTTTTCTTAGTTATCTATTTTATACATATTAGTGTATATATGTCAATCCCAATCTCTCAATTCATCACACCACCACCCACCCCCCGCCACTTCCCCCCTTGGTGTCCATACGTTTGTTCTCTATATCTGTGTCTCTATTTCTGCCCTGCGAACCGGTTCATCTGTACCATTTATCTAGGGTCCACATACATGCGTTAATGTATGATAATTGTTTTTCTCTTTCTGACTTACTTCACTCTGTAAGATAGTCTCTAGATCCATCCACGTCTCTACAGATGACCCAGTTTCGTTCCTTTTTATGGCTGAGTAATATTCCATTGTATATGTATACCACATCTTCTTTATCCATTCGTCTGTCGATGGGCATTTAGGTTGCTTCCATGATCTGGCTATTGTAAGTACTGCTGCAGTGAACGTTGGGGTGCGTGTATCTTTTTGAATTATGGTTTTCTCTGGGTATATGCCCAGTAGTGGGATTGCTGGGTCATATGGTAATTCTATTTTTTAGTTTTTAAAGGAACCTCCATAGTGCTTGTATCAATTTACATTCCCACCAACAGTACAAGAGCGTTCCTTTTTCTTCACACCCTCTCCAGTATTTGTTGTGTGTAGATTTTCTGATGATGTCCATTCTAATTGGTGTAAGGTGATACCTCATTGTAGTTTTGATTTGCATTTCTCTACTATTAGTGATGTTGAGCAGCCTTCATGTGCTTCTTGGCCATCTGTATGTCTTCTTTGGAGAAATGTCTATTTAGGTCTTCTGCCCATTTATTGATTGGATTGTTTGTCTTTTTAATATTGAGCTGCATGAGCTATTTATATATTTTGGAGATGAATCCTTTGTCCGTTGATTTGTTTGCAAATATTTTCTCCCATTCTGAGGGTTGTCTTTTCATCTTGTTTGTAGTTTCCTTTGCTTTCCAAAACCTTTTAAGTTTCATTAGGTCCCATTTGTTTATTTTTGTTTTTATTTCCACTACTTCTAGGAGGTGGATCAAAAAAGATCTTGCTGCGATTTATGTCAGAGTGTTCTTCCTATGTTTTCCTCTAAGAATTTTATAGTGTTCAGGCTTAAATTTAAGTCTCTAATCCATTTTGAGTTTATTTTTGTGTATGGTGTTAGGGAGTGTTCTAATTTCATTCTTTTACATATAGCTGTCCAGTTTTCCCAGCACCACGTATTGAAGAGACTGTCTTTTCTCCATTTTGTATCCTTGCCTCCTTTGTCATAGATTAGTTGACCATATGTGCGTGGGTTTATCTCTGGGCTTTCTGTCCTGTTCCATTGATCTATATTTCTGTGTTTGTGCCAGTACCATATTGTCTTGATTACTGTAGCTTTGCAGTATAGTCTGAAGTCAGGGTGTCTGATTCCTCCAGCGCCATTTTTTCCCCTCAAGACTGCTTTGGCTATTCGGGGTCTTTTGTGTCTCCATACAAATATTAAGATTTTTTGTTCTAGTTCTGTATAACAATGCCATTGGTAATTTGATAGGGATTGAGGTGAATCTGTAGATTGCTTTGGATAGTATAGTCATGTTCACAATATTTATTCTTCCAATCCAAGATCATGGTATATCTCTCCATCTGTTTGTGTCATCTTTAATTTCTTTCATCAGTGTCTTATAGTTTTCTGCATACAGGTCTTTTGTCTCCTTAGGTAGGTTTATTCCTAGGTATTTTATTCTTTTTGTTGCAATAGTAAATGGGAGTGTTTCCTTAATTTCTCTTTCAGATTTTTCATCATTAGTGTATAGGAATGCAAGAGATTTCTGTGCATTAATTTTGTATCCTGCAACTTTACCAAATTCATTGATTAGCTCTAGTAGTTGTCTGGTGGCATCTTTAGGATACTCTATGTATACTATCATGAATTGGTCTGTTCATATTTTCTATTTCTTCCTGGTTCAGTCTTGGAAGGTTATACCTCTCTAAGAATCTGTCCATTTCTTCCAGGTCATCCGTTTCATTGGCATAGAGTTGCTTGTAGTAGTCTCTTAGGATGCTTTGTATTTCTGTTGTGTCTGCTGCAACTTCTTTTTCATTTCTAATTTTATTGACTTGAGTCCTCTCTCTCGTTTTCTTGATGAGTCTGGCTAATGGTTTATCAATTTTGTTTATCTTCTCAAAGAACCAGCCTTTAGTTTTATTGATCTTTGCTATTGTTTCCTTTGTTTCTATTTCATTTATTTCTGCTCTTCTCTTTATGATTTCTTTCCTTCTACTAACTTTGGGTTTTGTTTGTTCTTCTTTTTCTGGTTCCTTTAGGTGTAAGGTTAGGTTGTTTATTTGAGATTTTTCTTGTTTCTTGAGGTAGGCTTGTAGTGCTGTAAACTTCCCTCTTAGAACTGCTTTTGCTGCATCCCTTAAGTTTTGGATCGTCGTGTTTTCCTTGTCATTTGTCTCTAGGTTTTTTTGATTTCCTCTTTGATTACTTCAGTTATCTCTTGGTTATTTAATAATGTATTGTTTAGCCTCCATGTGTTTGTGTTTTTTATATTTTTAATTATCTTGTTCCTTCATCTGGACATAGCCCTCTGCCTTTTCATCTTGTCTGTCTTTCTGTGAATGTGGTTTTTGTTCCACAGGCTACAGGATTGTAATTCTTGCTTCTGTGGTCTGCCCCTCCCTTGCTGCTTTTAATATTTTTTCTTTGTATTTAATTTTGTTAGTTTGATTAATATGTGTCTTGGTGTGTTTTTCCTAGGGTTTTTCCAGTATGGGATTCTCTGTGCTTCATTGACTTGGGTGACTATTTCCTTTCCCACGTTAGGGACGTTTTCGACTATAATCTCTTCAGATATTTTCTCAGACCCTTTCTTTTTCTTTTCTTCTTCTGGGACCCTTATCATTCGAATGTTGGATTGTCTTCTGCAACATCATTTTTTTAAAGTCTGTTTTATCTGATATGAGTGTTACTACTCCAGCTTTCTTTTGATTTCCATTTGCATGGATTATCTTTTTCCATCCCCTCACTTTCAGTCTGTGTCTCTAGGTCTGAAGTGGGTCTCTTGTAGACAGCATATATATGGGTCTTGTTTTTATTTTTCTTTTCTTCTTCTGGGACCCTTATCATTCGAATGTTGGAGCGTTTTGTGTTGCCCCAGAGGTCTCTGAGATTGTCTTCAATTCTTTTCATTCTTTTTTCTTTATTCTGCTCCTTGGCAATTATTTCCACCATTTTGTCTTCCAGCTCACTTATTCGTTCTTCTGCCTCCGTTATTCTGTTATTGATTGCTTCTAGTGTATTTTTCATTTCATTTATTGTGTCGGTCATCTCTGTTTGTTTGTTCTTTAGTTCTTCTAGATCTTTGTTAAACATTTCTTGTATTTTCTCAATCTGTGCCTCCATTCTATTTCTGAGATTCTGGATCATCTTTTATTATTATTACTCTGAATTCTTTTCCAGGTAGATTGCCTGTTTCCTCTTCATTTATTTGGTCTTGTAGGTTTTTACCTTATTCCTTCATCTGTGATGTATTTTTTTGCCATCTCATTACTACATTTTTTTATGAGTGGGATTGTGTTCTTGTCTTACTGGTTGTTTGGCCTGAAGCTTCCAACACTGGAGTTTGTAGGCTTTTGGGTAGAGCTTGGTTTTGGTACTGAGATGAGGACCTCCGTGAGACCTCACTCTGATGAATATTCCCCAGGGTCTGCAGGTCTCTGTTAGTCCAGTGGTTCGGACTTGGAGCTCCCACCACAGAGCTTTAGTTATGGGTTTGTGTTTTGTAGGTCCTTTTCTTCTCTTGTGTCTCCCACTTAGAGAAGTTCTTTTATCATTTGTTGTAGAGCTGGATTGGTGGTACTGAATTCTCTTAGCTTTTGCTTGTCTGTAAAGCTTTTGATTTCTCCGTGGAATCTGAATTAGATCCTCGCTGGGTAGAGTTATCTTGGTTGTAGGTTCTTCCATTTCATCACTTTAAGTATATCATGGCACTCCCTTCTGGCTAATTGTGTCGGTCATCTCTGTTTGTTTGTTCTTTAGTTCTTCTAGATCTTTGTTAAACATTTCTTGTATTTTCTCAATCTGTGCCTCCATTCTATTTCTGAGATTCTGGATCATCTTTTATTATTATTACTCTGAATTCTTTTCCAGGTAGATTGCCTGTTTCCTCTTCATTTATTTGGTCTTGTAGGTTTTTACCTTATTCCTTCATCTGTGATGTATTTTTTTGCCATCTCATTACTACATTTTTTTATGAGTGGGATTGTGTTCTTGTCTTACTGGTTGTTTGGCCTGAAGCTTCCAACACTGGAGTTTGTAGGCTTTTGGGTAGAGCTTGGTTTTGGTACTGAGATGAGGACCTCCGTGAGACCTCACTCTGATGAATATTCCCCAGGGTCTGCAGGTCTCTGTTAGTCCAGTGGTTCGGACTTGGAGCTCCCACCACAGAGCTTTGCCCGACCCCTGGCTTGTGAACCAAGATCCCCCAAGCCGCATGGGGTGGCAAAAAAAAAGGAAAAAAAAAGAGAACAATAACAAAGTAAAAAATAAAATTAGACTAGGAAACTAACAGATATGTTAGAAAGAATATCAAAATAAAAATACAGATGAATCAACAAGCGAGAGGTACGTCAGTACCACAATAGTAAAAAAGAGGAGGAAGGAGAGGAAAAAAAAAAAAGAAAGAAAGGAAAAAAAAGCGGGGGGAAGCCTTGGCTGTGGAGGGTGGGACCTAAGCAAGGGCGAGGTCTCTGGGCAATGGGTGGGGCCTATACTCAGGACTCACAGGGCTGGAAAAGGCCCTGGGGGCTCTGCGGGGTGGGGCTTAGGCTCAAGGAACAGAAGGGTCCCAGGCGTGCCCCCCACCCCTGGTCTCAGAGGGCAGGGGACCTCACTTGGGAGTCTAGCAGGCTTCCTGGGCTTGAGTGGGTGGGGCAAACACCCTCCTTTCCTCTCGTGCTCCTCTGGTCCTGGAGGGTCCCTCCCGCCTGCCACTCCTGTTCTCCCCTCGGCCTCCCTCCTATGCCCCTAGGACCAATGCGGCTGGGGGAGGTGGGGGCCTTGGAGGGCAAGGGATCGGCCTAGGAGCTCAGCAGTCTCCCTGGGCCCGAGTGAGAGGGGAGACGCCCTCTACTCCTCTCCCACTCCTCCCACCTGCCTCTCCTGATCTCCCCAGCCTCAGGGGCGCCGATCATGTCTGGCCTCCACTTTTCCTAACCCCTCAGTCCCCCCATGTCCTACCAGTTCACTTGGAGTTTCCTTCCATTTCCTTGGCCATCAGGGTCCCCCACCATCGGCCGGCAGTCACCCTAGTTGTGGGGAGACACTAACTTGGCATCTTCCCACACCACCATCTTGACTCCGCTCATCTCATTTTTTCAGATGATAGGACTGTGACGCTCCCGGGTGGCACATCTTTTTTTTTAATTAATTTTTGGTTGCATTGGGTCTTCGTTGCTATGTGCAGGCTTTCCCTGGTTGCAGCAAGTGGGGGCTATTCTCTGTGGTAGCGCGCGGACTTCTCATTGCGGTGGCTTCTCTTGTTGCAGAGCACGGCCTCTAGGCACACGGGCTTCAGTAGTTGCAGCACGCGGGCTCAGTAGTTGTGGGTCGCAGGCTCTTGAGTGCAGGCTCAGTATTTGTGGCGCATGGGCCTAGTTGCTCCTCGGCGTGTGGGATCTTCCCGGACCAAGGCTCAAACCCATGTCCTCTGCATTGGCAGGTGGATTCTTACAGGTTGCACACCTTATAAGTGGCAAAGCCGGGCCTCACACTCAGGTCTGCCTGAAACCAAAGACTGCGTTTTGAAATTAATATCACACTGCCTTGCAGTGAACTCTTAGTCTAGGGAGGTTCTGGATCCAAGGCTTAGATTTAGGGGACAAAGTTTGACCACTAAAGACAGAAGATGCCAGGGGGGTGATGCCAGGGCATCTTCAGTTGCCTCTCAAAAGGCTGCATTACTTTTTGGAGGCTCTAGGGGCCAATCCCTTTCCTTGCTTTCTCTGCCTTCTAGAGGCTGCCTATATATTCCTTGGCTTGTGGCCCCTTCCTCCATCTTCCAAGCCAGCAACGTTGCATCTGACTCTCTTCTGCCTCCCTCTTCCACCTTTAAGGATCCTCGTGATCACACTGGGCCCACCCAGACAATTCAGGTTAATTAGCAACCTTAATTCAACTGCAAACTTGATTCATTTAATGCACAAACTTAATTTACAGGTTTTCACAGATTCCTGGAATTAGGAGGTGGACATCTTTGAAGGGGGCCATTATTCTGTCTACCACGTCCATCTGCTCTTTTCCCAGGAAGGTGATAAATAAGAACTACACTCCTGGCTCCTTTGCCCTTGGATTTTCGTTTGACTTCTGCTTATGGGGAGTTTGGGCTGGAGCTTGGAGGGAGGGAGTTGAGTGCAGTCAAGGCATTTTTTTGTATTGGTGCCCTCATGAGGGCTGGAGGTCACACTTCCCATCCCTGAACTGCCCCTTTTCCTTCTGGGGACCCATAACGGTTCCTTCCCCTTACCCCCTTTGGCCTGGGTGTGGTAACAGCCATGCTGCTCCTAATTTGGGGTTGCTGCACATCCTGCTTGGTTTCCCTCCACTCTGCCCACACCTTTGAAAATAGTACCTCTGTAAGTAAAATCTCCTTAAACAATCCGAATTTGAGTATGCCATCTGTTTTCCATGGAGAACTTGACTGATACAGTGGCTAAGGATATTCATATTTAAGTAAAAAAAAAAAATTGTGTCTTAAATTAGGGCAAGCTGAATCTTTCAAAGCATGATACTTAACCCCTTGACAGAGATACTGACATGGAACCAGAACTCTGGGGTGGCATGTTGCTTTCAGAAACCAAATTAAATTTCCATATGGAGGCAGTGCTTTTTGACTACCTAACCAAGAACCTTCTTAGAAGGTTGAATGTCCCTGCTTTGAGTCTCTCTTGGTGTCTATGTTATAAAAGGTAAAGAGCTCAAGAATCTCCCTCCCCCAGTTGTGGTGGGTTATCATCCCTGTCTTAGAAGATCAGATTCAAATTTTAAAAATCTTTTTATTATATCCCAACAGTTCCACAGGTGAGCTAATGAGCTAATTACAGATAGCAGTTTCAAAACATTGGCATTCCACAAGTAAACAGCATCTGCCTTTGATTAAGGTGTGAAATTTTAAAAAGGTGTGAAGTTATGGGTAATATCTGAAGATGTTCACGTACTTCAGATGGTTTCCTTTTTTTATTATGGAGAAATATTATGAAAAACCTTTATGTGTGTTTTCCTATGAGAACCATGAAAACTAAGTAACACATCCCAAGACCCTCTCTTGGTGTATATCACAAGCCCTAAGTTGCCCCTCTCTTCTGGGGCATAGCCTGAGCCTGCTCCATGGTCCACAGAGCTGGGGTTTTGTCACTATTCCTCAGGTATGTGCATCATGCATTGTTTTAGTTTTGTAATAACAGTCCCTCTGCAGACACAGAATTTGTAAAATTTTGAGATGTTGGTCTTTATGCTCTATCCGTGGTTCTAACTATTGATTGCACATTAAAATACTTGAGAGAGCTTTAAAAGTACCAATGATGCCCAGACAGTGGCCCCAGAGACTCAGATTTAATTGGTCTGGGATGGGGCTTCTCATCAGGGCTCATAGCAATGGAACAAAAATGAGGCTTCTCAAATTTTTTTTTTTTTTTTTGCGGTACTCGGGCCTCTCACTGTTGTGGCCTCTCCCATTGTGGAGCACAGGCTCCGGACGCGCAGGCTCAGTGGCCACGGCTCACGGGCCTAGCCGCTCCGCGGCATGTGGGATCCTCCCAGACCGGGGCACGAACCCGCATCCCCTGCATGGGCAGGCGGACTTGCAACCACTGCGCCACCAGGGAAGCCCGAGGCTTTTCAAATTTTGATGGGCATGCAGATCACCCAAGAATCTTGTTAAAATGCAGACGCTGAGTCAGTAAGTCTGGGGTGGGGCCTGCCTGAGATTCTGATATTATAATAAACTCCTGAGTAATGCTGCTGGTTCACGGAACATCCTTTGAGTAAGGAGTTAGAGCATTTGGGTGGTGACGGATCACTTCTTAGGATGGCTGAGTGTTAATGTTTGGGTCGTTTGGTGTTGAATCAAGGCTCAGAGAGTTCCATAAGGGCAGGAAATTGTAGTTTAATTTGGGTTTTAGGGTTATAGGCTCAGTGGAGTCTTCAGTAGAAAAACACAGCCAACCCTTTTCACATCCATCCATCCATCCACCCACCCATCCATCCATCTGTTTGTTCATTTAGTGAGTATGCATTAGACATCAGTCATATACCAGGCATCTTTTAGGTGCTAAAGATAGATCAATGACAAAGATAAATGGGATTCTTGCCCTTGTATATTCCAGTGAAGGGAGTGGCAAGAGATACTTAAGGAGTAAATAGGAGTCAAAAAGAGAAGTACAGGCGATGGTATGCACAATGAAGTAAATAAAGCCTGATGTGTTAGGGAGTTACCCTAACTTTCGTGGAGGGTGTCGGTATGGAGTTTGATTTGCTACCACAGGTAGAAAGTTTCTCTGAAGATACGGCATTTTGGCTAAGACATGAAGGATGAGGATAAGGCATGCAAAGACTCAAGGGAGGGCTTCCCTGGTGGTGCAGTGGTTGAGAGTCCGCCTGCCGATGCAGGGGACGCGGGTTCGTGCCCCGGTCCGGGAGGATCCCACATGCCGCGGAGCGGCTGGGCCCGTGAGCCATGGCCGCTGAGCCTGCGCGTCTGGAGCCTGTGCTCCGCAACGGGAGAGGCCACAACAGTGAGAGGCCTGTGTACTGCAAAAAAAAAAAAAAAAAGACTCGGGAATACCATTCCAGGAAAAGAGAAGAGCAATGGCAAAGACCTTGAGGTAGAAATGAGATTGATTTATTGGGGATCAGAAAGGGGTCAGTGTATCCTTGGTGTAGTGAGTGAGGGAGTGAATTATATGAAGAGGCAGGGACGGGACAGATCATGCAGGGGATTGCATGCGAGGATAAGAACTTTGAGTTCTTCCCGAAGTACCAAGGGAAACCATTTGATGGTTCTAAGCAAGGAAGAAATATATTCTGATTTATGTGTTAAAATGATCACTTTGGTTGCTATGTGACAGATGTATTTGAGGAGAGGGTATCAAAAGCAGACACAGGGAAACCAGTTAGTGGACTCAGAGTAATGAGTGATGATGGTGGCCGGTCCTAGAAAAATGGCAATAGGGATGGATATAATTTGTTGGTAACACTGACAAATGGAAGGGTGGAAAGAAGGGTGACACCTAGCAAGTGGGTAAACGGCAGTGACTCGAACATGGAGAAAACTAACAGAAGAACCAATTTGTAGGACGTGTCAAGACTCCAGAGCTCCATTTGGGACAAGTTTGAGATGCCCATGAATCTTTCAAGTATAGTTTCAAGAACAGAGCTTATACCCAAGTCTAGAGATCAGGGAAGAAGCCAGGTGTAAAGATAGGATTTTGGGGGGGCTATCCATACATCATCACATTAAAGATCACCTTATTGGACGAATTTTCAAGGAGAGAGAATGTAGCTGGAGAAGTGTTGATGCCAAGGAAATACAATGGATCTGAAGAAAGATCGGCTCCATGTTAGGGAGAACAACAATTGGATCCTTCTTGAAACCCAGATTTCCCAAACCTTAGCCTAATGGTAGCCTTTACTGCGATTTCAATAATAACTAGTATGTAAACTTTCAGTAAACATTATTTCCCAGACATAGAACATCTGGCCGAAGCCAGTATAATTTGAAATGACGTGGGCTTGGTCTAGATGTCTCTCTCAGAGGGACACGTTGTGAAGAAACAGACATTATGTTATATTATTATGGAGGGTGGGAGAAATAAACTTGTTGGTTCCTTGGCCAGATGTCTAAGTATATGGTAAATGGAGTTAATGGACGTTGGGGAAGAGAAACACGTGTGCAGTATTGGCATCCCTTCAGCAAAGCCAGGCAAGGTTGCTGATGAAGGACGCCCACTGCTGGGAATGGCACTGAAGATGTATTCTTGGACCCAGGGAGGAAACACAGAGGACACATTATCATATGGCATGATTACTTGGCTAATGAGCCTTGAGGGGCCGGAAAATTGACTACAAAACAAATTAAACCAGCCTCTGACGTTCTGATGTTCTTTATAAACAAGTGATAATGTCAGCGTGTGTGTGTGTGTGTGTGTGTGTGTGTGTGTGTGTGTGTGTGTGTGTGTGTGTGTTTCCTTGTACCAGCCCACTTATGTTAACCAACCCCACACAAATATTCAGAATTAGATTGACCAACTCCCGGTGATTCATGGGCATGGTACCATGCCTAAAGATGTGATTTGGCTTTTAGATATATCCTTTCTCTGTGGTTGTTCTTGGCAGATGATGAAAGATGAAATTTCTCTGAAAAGCTCATTCCTTTGAATCGTGTTCCCGAGGAAAGAGGCCAGATGCCACATGACCGGAGCTTTAGAAAACTCCAGGATTTTTGGTGATGGGCATGCAAATCCTGGCTATCTTCCATCTGCAGCAAGGGCAGAACCAGCAGGCAGCAGATGGAAATACAGAGAAAGAAAAGGAAGTTAGGGGTGAAGGATAACTTTCTCACAGATGGGATTATTTAATCCTGAAATGGAATGGTTTAGGGTGAGTGAAATCACCTTATATGGAGCATTGTAATGGTAGGGGCTATTTACTCAGTCTTTATGGGTTGACTCTTTGCCAAGTTCAGACTTTCGGAGTTTTGCATTCATTATCTCTTTTAACTCCACAACAACCACAGATGGGGGTTCACTATTTCTGTCCCTTTTAAAATATATAAATAAATAAACGTCTTAGAGTCAAAGCAATTTTCCTAGGGTTTCACAGTCTGCGATTGGAACTCAGCCAGTGACACTTGAAAGCCCCATTTGCTATATGACAGAGGAATTGCTCATTTAACCAAGAGAGAAAAGAAAAATGCTGCAGAGAAACAAAGGCCAAGGTCTTCGTAGGATTTTAAAATAGTTTTAATTTAAAATAAATATAGCCATTTATATTATGGTTAATATGTGCCAGGAGTTTGACCATACAATTGCCTTCTAGAATCTGGTTGAATTTTTACAACAGCTTTGTGGGAGAAGTATTATTATTTTCATTTTGTATCTGAGGAAGTTGGCTCAAGGAAGCTGAGGTCAGGTGAGGTCAGACAAGGTCAGGCGGCTAAACCTGGCTGAGGTGGGGTTTGAATTCTGATCTCCGGCTATTATTTGTTCCTTTAAATATTACTCAGTACTGTGTAAGCGTAAGTGGGAAGGCTCTTATTTTCATATCCCGGGCCCAGCGGAATGTATAGCCTGCGTTCTGTGTACCTTTTGAAGTTCACTGATGTTTTGGAAATAGAAATACAAGTATAAAGTCTAACTTATAGTAAAATTTTCTAGATATCTCAGATTTCTTTCGAATGATCAATGCCTCTGAATTATCTGTAGCCTCTGCTGCTTATTTGCCTTTACGAATGTCTAATCTCTGCCAGATACCAGTAACCTACCAAATCGTGACTTCTTCTATTCTGCCACAGAAATTTCATTATTTCCTGTTCCCAGTAATAACGCAGGACACACATTTCTGGATTACAGAGTGCACCTTCCCAAATGATGCACCCTGGAAAGGTTATTATTAATAAAAGTAGCATTAAAACACCACAAATAACTCTGTAACCTTGCTTGGGCTTAATAAATTCCCTGCAGAAAATTTTATTTGCAGTAAACTCTTAAAATTCAGCTCATTTTTAATATACTGTGACCTTCATGACCCTATCATTCATTACATACCAGTGACCTTTCCAAAGTTGAGAAGGGTAGTTGCAACAGCTTTGGGATATTAATATCTATAAGAGGTAGATATGGTTTTCATTCTTTCCTACTGATAATTAATTCATGTACTTGAACAGCATCACATTATTTCTCTTATGACACAGTCTGTGATGGTTTCATAAGGGTGCGGACTATAAATGGTTATCTTGGCTAAAGTGGGTTTCCATCATTTTTAGACACCGAGTTCTATAGCTTTACTTAGGGGAAGGCTAGACTTGGAACAAACAATGCTAGGCTTCTGGGATCTTAATCACCACTTTTTAATCATCATCACCTTACATCACCTTCTTTGGATTTTTTTTAAAAAAGAAACTTTGTATTATTGCAAAAGTTAAAGCATATAGAGAAGCTGAGAGAATAGCATAAAGAACCACCATATAGCTATCACTCAGATTCAATAATTATCAAGGTGCAGCTAATCTTGTTTTTTTCCTATGCCCTTGATCAGTCTCCCTCCCCAGTCTCATGTTACTTTAAAGCAAGTGTCAAACATCCTGTCATTGTTTCCATAAGCATTTCAGTTTGCATTTCTAAAGGATAAGAAGTCTTTTGCTTTTCTTTTCAAATTTAATTTTTATTTTATTTAACATGAGGTCTACCCTCTTAATAAAATTTTAAGTGTACAATACAGTGTTGTTAGATTAGAGGCACAATGTACTACAGAGTTCTCTAGAACTTGTCCTGCTTAACTAAAACTTTCTATCTGTTAAACAGCCACACCCCATGGCTCCCTCCTCACAGCCCCTGGCAACCACCTTTATACTCTGCTTCTGTGAGTCTGACTATTTTAGATACTTCACGTAAGTGGAATCATGCAGTATTTGTCCCTCTCTGTTTGGCTGATTTCACTTTGCATAATGTCCTCCAGGTTCACCCATGTTGTCACATGTGGTAGGGTTTCCTTCTTTTTAATGCTGAATAATATTCCATTTTCTGCATATACCACACTGTCTTTATCCATTTATCCATGGATGGATGTTTAGTTTGTTTCCGTAACTTGGCTATTGTGAATAATGCTGCAATGAACGTGAGAGTGCGTGAGAGATACTGATACAACTCTTGGATAAATAGCCAGAAGTGATATTGCTGGATCATATGGTAATTCAATTTTTAATTTTTTGAGGAACCTCCATACTGTTTTCTATAGTGGTGTACCATTTTACATTCTCACCAACAGTGTACAAGATTTCCAGTTTCTCCACATCTTTGCCAACAGTTAGCTTTTGTGTGTGCTTCTTGGATAATGGCCATCTTTTATCTAACATAACCATAGAACTCTTTTTCTAATATAACCATAATACCTGCAAAAAATTCAGTGATTATTAAATCATTGTTTAAGTGTCCAGTTTTCTCAGAAGTATCATTTTTTTCATAGTCTGTTCATTTGAAATAGGATCCAAATAGGTCCCACACATAGTGATGGGCTGATATGTCTTTAAAAGGCTCTTTTAATCTGCTTCAAGGACCTTTTGATCAGTCTGACTCCAACATTTTTGTTTATTTTTACAATTTCTTTGTGGTTGACATTGTGAAACAAACAGGCAATTTTTCATGCAGTGTTTCCCACAGTCTGGTATTTGCTGGTTGCATCCTGGATGTAGTTTCACATGGTCCTTGGTCCTTTGTATTTCAAATTGTAAATGGTTCCAAGAGTCTTGATTAGCTACAAGTTCCGTTTCTTTAGTAGTCTGCTCTTCCAATAGGAGGCCTGTAATATCAAGTTGTCTCCCTTTTTGTGATGCTGTAACCATTGGTGCTCAACATCTAGACCCATGAATTCTTTAGGGGTTGCAAAATGGTGATGCTCTAATTTTATCCTTGCTTCTACATGGATTTATTGGAATACCTCTTAAAAATAAATTCTCCAATCTACTTTCAGGATCTTCAGGGATACAGCTTATATGGAAAATACAGGAAAACATTTGATTTTCTTTTTTAGTTTTCCAATTAATGAATTGGTTAATTTACATACTCCAGTGGTGACCATGTTTTTTTGTATGATTATAAACTCAAGGACTAAAGTTATTATCTTTATTGATACTCAGATTATTCAACCTTTGACCCATGGGAGTCTCTTCAAGTTGCCTCGTGGGTCCTTTTGACATGACTCTGCTTGTCTTTGATGGCTTTCTTGCTCTCTAGCGTGATATGATATTCCAGATTCATGTAGCACATGTCCTGTCCCAGGCCTGGGATAATCCATTTCCCCAAAGAGTTCTAGCCCCTAACAGTATTTCAGGATCATAATCTAGGTGTGCCCTATGGATCTTAAAAGAATGTCCTCATCTCTTCCTCAAACACCCGTTTTCTCCTGTTACCTTCATTTTGATTGACAGGACCCCCATCCATTAGGTGAGCTTGTTCATTGAAAGCTCTTAGAAGCACAGAGTGCTTCATCAGTATTCCTTGATCTTGTTGCTGTTGTTATTATTCACAGTAATGTTTACACGTAGACATATTTGTTTATGCCTCTGTTAACAGTCATGCATCCCAGCAATTTTACCAGGGTCTAGCTTTTCCTCTAAATTGGAAGCTTCTTCTAGGTAAGGGTCTCATCTTAGCAATGTTTATTTTTTCATACTTGAGGCTGATGGGTGCCTTGCACACAGTAGGCCCTCAGTCATTGTTTACACATTTTAATGCCATGGATATAGTGGGAATTATACAAGAGCTCATGATGGAATTCCTTGCATCCTGGTTGGAAACGGTAAACAAATAATATCACCTGATACCAAAAGGTGTTGAAGAGCAGGAAGTGCAAAGAGAGAGTTTGAAAGAGCAGAAAGCGGGCAGAATGGGTCAAAACCATTGGGGGTGTCTGGCCTGAAGAAGAGGTTGGATAAAGAAAAGCAAGGGGTCCCTATAAGAAGGGGAAAGGGTAAGAACATAAGCGTAGACATGAGAGGAGACTGTACCCTCAGTGTCTGAATTTAGACAAAGAACGAAAATAATTAGTTGAATATTAGTGAATCAAATAAAGAAAACTCAAATGCAAATAAACATGGTCTTAGGAAACAAGAATACTTGTCACAGTTTTATCTTTGGGGGGAAAATCATGTATTAAACAGATAGTTAAATTCACCGCTATACCACAGGTAAAGTTAAATCAACAAAACATTATTCTGCCTATGAGCTGTCCCTACACAGACAGGAGGTCTTCAGGTCTTAGGTGGTGTTTTGCAGTGTCTTTGTCTGCGCCTTGCTTGTATGTTCAAGATGACACCCCTTGGTCAAGGTTGTAACTCAGGAAACGTGCTGAAATCTCAGGCTCCTCCTCAGCTCATCAAAGTTGTGTTTCATATTTTGTTGTGTATTGATCTGCTTATTAGGAAACAGAATATAAAATGCTGGGAGGGGACAGGAAAGAACTATAATAATTATATATAAATATATATAATGCACATATGATTTACGTGTTATATATAATTTATGTATTGTATAATTATATTTAAATATGTAAATTTATATTAAAATATATGAATAGTATTATAATGCTCTAATAGTGGCTGGCGTGTTTGGAGCCCTCATCGTGTGCCAAGCATTGGTATAAACATATTGCTTTGAATCCCATACGACCCCTGCTTTTCCCACTTGACAGACAGACTCCGGCCTTGAGAGTTAACGTGATGTGTTCCACGTCAAATGAGGACTCAGATGAGGTCTGTTCCCCGAATGGTAAAGCTGACATCTTGACCATCCTGCATATCAGATCTAGAAATGTGCAAACTGGAGAAAAGGATCACGAGTTTTTGTTGCTTGTTTAGAACTAGACAGCATAATGAAAATTCTTAAATCGTACACTCGCATGGGCCCTTGAAGTTCATTATGTTTCTGAGCATGAAAGTCACAGATTTGCGTGCATCTCCGCTTGAGAGGCATCAGAGGACATTAGTCTACTGCTGTCTACTGGCTACTGTTTTACATTTAGCCAGTGGCTACTGTTGGCTATTTCAGATATTTGATTTTTCGTTAATATTTACCAACGTAGACTGTAGAATCATGTGTTAGAGAAGGCTGTTCTTTGGCAGAGGCCTCTGTGTGAGGATGGCGTTTCCTATGGAATCTTTTCTAGGGCACAGAACTTACCCTGCAGATCTTCTTTAGCATTTGAGAATGAGTAAAGGTTTTCTACTGTCCGACTGAGTCTTTACGAATCATGTGTTGTTATTTTTCTCATTTAAAATAAGCAATCTGTCTATTGTACTTTCAGTGCATTTGTGTTAAGTGACTCTTACCTGCTAATCTCTGAGGAAACGGAGTTGAACATGGTACAGTTCTGACTCTCATGGGAGTCTGCGGTCTGGGAAGGAAGGCAGACAGTAAAGAAAAGGAAATGATGGTCTCAGGGTTCAGGGCTCCAGGAGAGGGGTTCAGGCAGCTCAAAGGCTGAGCTGGGGAGAGGCCCACATGAACACAGCCCAGCAAGAGAGATACATAGGATCCTAGTTTATTGTAGAAAACTTGGAAAACACAGAGAAGTACCCAGATAAGTGGTACTCAGAGTCCTACAACCCTCATTGCTCTGAATATCTTGCCTGATGCTTGATTTTCCCAATCCTCTCTGGGTGCACATTTAGTTTCTTTTCCCTAAGGTATGAAATAGCTCCCTAATTTTGAAAATTCTTCTTTTATCTACTTGGTGACAAGAATGTATTTCATTCCTTTTCACTCAGTGAAGGTTCTTGGAGCAAAATGGGCAGTTTTAGTTGTGCTAGTCAAATTTAAGTAAGGCTGGTTGGCTGCCCAAAAGGAAATGTTGGTACCTGCATCTTGTTTTTACGTGAGGTCTCCCAGGTATTCATCAGTGTCTCTAATGTCTTTCACAGCGTCTTACCTAAGGGTTTCCATGTTGTGGGCAAAGTAAAAGAGTGAGGTTTAGGAATGAGGCAAGGAAGTACGAGATACATGCACCCCTGTGTTCATAGCAGCACTGTTCACAGTAGCCAAGACATGAAAACAACCTAAATGTCCGTCGACAGATGAAAGGGTAAAGAAGATGTGGTACATATATACAATGGAATACTACTCAGCCATAAAAAGGAATGAAATAATGCCATTTGCAGCAACATGGATGGACCTAGAGATTATCATACTAAGTGAAGTAAGTCAGACAGAGAAAGACAAATACCATATGATATCACTTATATGTGGCAATCTAAAATATGGCTCAAATGAACCTATCTACAAAACAGAGACAGAGTTACAGACATAGAGAACAGACTTGTGTTTTCCAAGGGGTGGGGGAGAAAGAGGGATGGAGTGGGAGTTTGGGGTTAGGAGATGCAAGCTATTATATACAGAATGGATAAACAACAAGGTCCTAATGTACAGCACAGGGAACTGTATTCAATATCCTGTGATAAACCAGAATGGAAAAGAATACGAAAGAAAGAATGTCTGTATGTGTAGAACTGAGTCAGTTCGCTGCACAGCAGAGAGGGGCACAACATTGTAAATCAACTGTACTTCAATTGAAAAAAAAAGTTAAGTGTTGGAATTTGGGAAGCAAAAGATTTGGGAGTTTGAATGAATCAGCAAATAGGGGACCTGATTCTCTTTCTCTTTCTCTTTCTCTTCTCTCCTCTCCCCTCCTTCTCTTCTTGTTCCTCTTCCTCTCCTGCTCCCGTCGTCTCTGTCTCTTGGTGTCTCCTCTGTATTTCCTCCCCTTGCCACACCCCCACCCTCCTCGGCCCATTTGTATTTGAATAAACGTCTCTGTTGTGGTCCCATTAGGACATCTCAAGAAAAGGAAAATAAAAATCTCCTGATCTATCTATGCGTGAATTGCCTGGCCCCACTCCCTTCTCCTCCATCCCAACTCCAGCAGCCACTACACGGAGAGAAGGGTCCTGAGCAAATCAATGAAAATGATCCTTTGGAGCCTCCGTTTGCAGGTCTTGGTTGTGATAAGCGTTCAGGATACCTAAATAAAATTGTCCGTGAGAGGTACATTATGAAATCACATCTCCAGTTATCCTATTGACTGTTAACATGGACCACCAGCGATAAATATTTGAGACAGTGGTTGGCTGAACATCTCATAAAGAGTTAAGATGTTTTTTTAGACCCTGAACGTGAGCTGCATATAGAAAGAACAGAGGCTGAGTACAGATTCGTCACAAAAGTACTGACGTGGCAACTGATTAAACTCCCACTTTATGGTACCTTTCTTCTAAAGGGGAAAGTAAGTTGGTGTTTGTAAATGCCCTGGTGACAAGAATCTCTTTTTTTCCCTGAAGAAAGATATCCATGTATAACTGAATTTTCCCAGAGGACACAGAAGGGGGGGAAAGCAATAAATCAGGTGAGTTTTTATGATCCCTATAAGCAAAAACATACTTCAGTTATGATGGATTGTGTTAGAGAGAAAATGAGATTGCGTGGAGGCTGTGTACTAATGTTGATATTTACAATGCTTAAATGTATTGCCTGCCTCCTCTAAATGCAGCTTACTCATTGGCTTTATTTTATGAAGGAAATATCAGAATAATGAGCTGGTTTTTTCCCCCTGTCTTCATAGTTTAATATCATGCAACTGTTTATTAATAAGTTCCAACCCCTAAAGAATTCTCCTAATCCTATTCTAATATCAGACTAAATTTAATAAGGTTCATTCTTCTCCCTACTGCATATGCCTCATCCATTCATTTATTCAACTAATATTTATTGAGGGTCTCCTATGGTGACAGGCGCTGGGCTGGGCTTGGGGAATAAAATGCTGAAACAAGACAGGCTTCGTCTCTGCCTGCACACGGGGACAGACCTAAAGGGAAAAACAGAGCAGAGATGCCCAGCCAAGAATGGGACCAGGCATTTTTAAAAATAAATTTATTTTATTTATTTATTATTTTTTGGCTGCATTGGGTCTTCGTTGCTGTTCGCGGGCTTTCTCTAGTTGCGGCGAGCGGGGCCTACTCTTTGTTGTGGTGCGAGGGCTTCTCATTTGCAGTGGCTTCTCCTTGCGGAGCATGGGCTTTAGGCGCGCGGGCTTCAGTAGCTGTGGCTCGCGGGCTCTAGAGCACAGGCTCAGTAGTTGTGGTTACATAGGCTTAGTTGCTCTGTGGCATATGGGAATCTTCCTGGACCAGGGCTCAAACGCGTGTCCCCTGCACTGGCAGGTAGATTCTTAAACGCTGCGCCACCAGGGAAGCCCATGGGACCAGGCATTTAAGGATGTATATTGTTTCTCTAATTAACAACTTTGAGATTTAGGGAGAGATCAGGCTTTAGAATATTTGCAAAGAAAAAAGGAGGCATATTTGGACTGGAAGTATTGTCTCCTGGAACTGTGAAGGGGACATGTCTTGCAATTTTCTCATTTTGCCAAGCCCCCTTGGCATTGTTGAATTTTACGAGGGTTTGCTGCGTTCCTTTGAGGCAGACCTAACTTTATTCAGGTTACCAGAAGTAGGCAACGGCTCAATTGAATTCCAGATACAGGACAAGATGTCTTGCTGATGGTGAGGTCAAAGATGAGGGAAAATCTTCAGAGAAAATGAAAGCCTGAAGCCTTCGCTTCAGATGAAGGCCTGACCCGGGTTTCCACACTTGAAAAGATGCCGGATTTCAAAGGGGCAGTGCCGGAGGAGTGAAAGGCAGACATATGGGAAGGCTCGTGAAAAGAGGGCTTTTGTCTGAAGTCGAGTTTCTGAGGACTTGATGGGGATGGGGGTGGAACAGAAAAATGCAAGTACATGCTTTTTAATCACAGACCTTCTCATTAAAATGATTTCCTATCAGCAATATGAGTGTTGTTTATTGGCTTCTCACTGCTCCCTTCCTTCCCCTCTCCCTCCCTCCCTCCTTCTAGATCTGGATGTGCTAAAGACCCAGCCTTTGCCAGCTTCTTGCGTTGAACTCTCTCTTAGACTGTGCTATTGTTTACGCTAATTAGATCCCTAAAGATCCATCTTTTTGAAGTTATGATGTTCTTAATGACACCAAGCAGCATTTTCCAGAAAATATTGAGGTCAATCTTGTGTGTCCATTCATCCATCCATCCATCCATCCTTAACGTTTATACTAAGGGCAGCTGCACTGTTTTGCTTAATTGCTTCACCTCAGCCTTCCTATCAGTGAAAGAGGAACAACTCTTTCAGACCTTAGAACTGGGGAACCGAGAAAAAATAATGACTGTAAACAAATTTCGCATCTTTGCAAAAGCAAACACCACGTGGACTGCTGATTATCATGCTGCTTCCTCTTTTAACCGTCTTCCTATAAAAGTCATAATTTGCACATATAGGAGTCAGGGGTTTTCAGAAGGGAGGGTGGAGGAGGTGAATAAGTCATCTGGACATGGAGTGAAAGTTTTAATTTTCCCCTGGACTCAAGATGCTTGTTGGAAAATAAAGGTGGCTATAAAGGAAGAGCCAGTACAAAAGGAGATGAGTAATAAAGAATCAATAAAGAATTCTAATAAAGCATCTTCCCTCCACAGTGGCAGTTATAAAAATGAATCAAATCTTGGAGCATTGAAAAGGGATACATGGCATGAAAAGATGAGTGTATCTTTTTTTTTCTTTTGCGGTACGCGGGCCTCTCACTGCTGTGGCCTCCCCTGCCGCGGAGCACAGGCTCCGGACGCGCAGGCCCAGCGGCCATGGCCCACAGGCCCAGCCACTCTGCGGCACGTGGGATCCTCCCTGAACGGGGCACGAACCCGCGTCCCCTGCATCGGCAGGCGGACTCTCAACCACTGCGCCACCAGGGAAGCCCAAGATGAGTGTATCTTATCCATGGGACTGGGATTTCTATAGAGAAGGCCTGATTAAAATCTCTTTGATATTATTTGATTCTTTTTAATGTTCTGTTTACTCAGCACTTTAAAAAATTTTTTATATTTTTAAGAGAAAATGAGTGCTTTAAAAGAGAAATATTCAAAATTCATTTTTGCTTGTGGGGTGGAGAGTTTGTGTTTAAGTTGGTTCTCTGGGTAAATAGATATATTTTTGACATGGGAGGTTATTCAAACTGTACATCTCTGGGTTTTATGTATTATGGTTCTTCTTTCTTTTCTCTACTTTGTTTCACTTTTAGAAGCTGGAACAGGGCCTCCGCCATCTGTTTCTCTATTTCAGCCACATTCACCATTCAGATAATGTACATTTCACAACTTAAGCCCGCTTAGAGATCACTTTTCACCACTTAAAGAGCATTTAGCCATGATTCCAGGAATAGAAAGGATATCCTGAGACCCATAATGACTTGATGGGAGAATAAAGGATCATTTGTTATGCAGCAAGTATAAAATTATAACAACGTCCCTCATTGTTTACAGATGAAGGACGTTTTGGCTCTGGAAGTGGGGCGGATTCTCCAGATTTCTGACATAAATGATTGGATGCTGTACTTTCCCACTCTATTTGTTGTCTTAGAAACAAATATAGGACACAATGTTTAAAGAAATAAGTCATTGGCACTGGTTGGACCTAAAATTAGGATTAGGGTTTTTTGCATATAGCAAGAATGGAAAATTCTGTATTGAATTTGGGCTCTCAAATTCTTCTCAGTCTCCGTTTGGCTAAGAGGATGTGCCCTGTTTCTTCATCTGTAAAATGGTGATAATAACAGCAAATAATCTGGTAGTATTGAAGTGAGAATTAAATGAGTTAGTAGATGTAAAACACTTAGAACAATGCCTAGCACATACGGAATGTTCTGTAAGTGTTAGCTGTTATTTTTGGCTATTATACCATTGAATGAAGCTCACTGTAAGAACCTCCTAAGACCTGCTCCTTTTAATGCTTTAGCTTGACCTTTTGCAAGGTGTCTCTTCAAATGCAGCCTCTAAGTTAACAGTTCAGTATACTTTGATGTTTGTTTCATGTTTTGCTTATGGCATTGTAAACAGACTTCCTCCACATGGTTTTGTTGCTAGGCAATACAGAATCATCATCCATATTACCCATCATTTGGCTGCAAGTAACTTAAACCCATTCTTATTATCTTAAGACAAGAACATATCTTGGAAAGATTCAGAGCTTTCTTCCATAACCTAAGGACACAGAGTTCAATCACAGAACCCAAGGGGAGACAGTTTAAACAGTTTCTCATGAAGAACTGAAAACAGAAAAAGACAGTAGAAGGTCGGTCACACTGTCTTTTCAGGGCTACCTTGGATCTATACTTTCATCTCCTCTCTGTAGATTTTTTTCCCCTGCGTATGCCACATGGACAAGCGTGGTCACTCTGAATCTTATCCCACCCTGCCCACAAGACTGATAACCGTCAATATATCTATTCATTTAAAATTCCTGATTGGCCTGACTCTTGCCAGGAGTCGCCCCTGGCCTAACCCACTGACGCGGAGGAGTGTGGTCATGATGCCTAATCCACTTGGAGGGAGATATAAGGGTTGATTCCAGGAGAAGGGCTTTTAGAAGGGCAGGGACCCACTATTACAAATTAATTGATGGGTTAAGAAACCCGTGTGCCCAGTTACCAAACTTATTTGCTCAAATAATTAAACTCTATTGAACTTGTTCTTCATAATGTCAGAGCACAGAACTGGAGTCAATTGGTGTAACTGACACGGGCTCAAATTTCAAGTCCCAAGGAAGGAATTTCTAAAAATATATATGGGACTTCCCTGGTGGTGCAGTGCTTAGGAATCTGCCTGCCAATGCAGGGGACACAGGTTCAAGCCCTGGTCCGGGAAGATCCCAC
Source organism: Neophocaena asiaeorientalis asiaeorientalis (assembly GCF_003031525.2). Classification (NCBI taxonomy): domain Eukaryota; kingdom Metazoa; phylum Chordata; class Mammalia; order Artiodactyla; family Phocoenidae; genus Neophocaena; species Neophocaena asiaeorientalis. The sequence goes on from NW_020174705.1 coordinate 5,161,019, forward strand.
ATGCCGTGGAGCAACTAAGCCCATGCACAGCAACTACTGAGCCTGTGCTCTAGAGCCCACGAGCCACAACTACTGAGCCCGTGTGCCACAACTACTGAAGGCCACACACCTAGAGCCCATGCTCCGCAATGAGAAGCCACTGCAATGAGAAGCCCGTGCACCGCAATGAAGCTTAGCCCCCGCTCGCCGCAAGTAGAGAAAGCCCATGCGCACCAATGAAGACCCAACACAGCCAAAAATAAAATAAATAAATACATTTATAAATAAATATATATATATATGAATTATAGATGAATCTCCTTCTCTATATATAGATACTAAATACCCATAACTATATGTATTCTAGATGTCTATATCTAGAGAGATGTGTCCCTATATCTATCATCTGTTTATCTCTATTGTTTGAAATTTGTAGGGCAGACTGTCAGCCTGGAAACTCAGACAGGAGTTGGTGTTTTAGTCTCGGGGCTGAAACCTGTAGGCTGGCTGGCTGGTAACTCAGGCAGGATTTCAATGTTATAGTCTTGAGGTCGAATTCCTTCTCCAGGAAACCTGTCTTTGCTCTTAAAGCCTTCGACTGATTAGATGAGGCCCACCGCATCATGGAAGATGATCTCCTTTACCTACAGTCAGCTGATTATAGATGTTAATCACATCCACAGAACACCTTCATAGCAACCAATCTAGATTGGCTACCATAGCCTAGGTAAGTTGACACACAGAATTAACCATCACACCATCCTACACCATCTCTAGAAATCTGATCTCTTTGGAGTGGCAAGAGGGCAAGGAAAAGGTGAGGCAGAGGCTGCCACATGTTCTTTCTCTGACATCCTACATCCTTGTTTTCTTCCTCCCTGATAACATATCTTCCAGCAACCACCATCAAAGTCCACCCTTATTCCTCCCCACATTGGGACTGTCAAGACTACCTTTTACTCCGCTATTGATACCATCCTTTATTTTATTTTCACATGTTGCATTCGTTACAATGCCATCAGCATGAGGAGAGGGGTCCTGTCGCCAGGGCAGCCAAAGCACTGCATGTCCATTCCATCCTTAGTGGATATGTCCTTCCCTGTTGGGTGAATTCCAATTGTGTCTTTGATTCGTCCCATGTCTGTGGGCCCTGAGATGTAGACACTTGACAGCCCCCTCATTCTTAATGTGTCTGTCTTTCTATAGCTTACTTGCCAAAACCTGCTCTTCAGAATCGACTAATTTATTACCTTTCATTTCTTCAAACATCACCCATAATGTTTCCAAACATGTGTAACCACATGATTATACCTTCACAAACACTCGAACCTCTAAGCCTCTGACATTTTATTTCTTTATAACATATCCTAATGCATTTCCCTCCTCCAGTACAATCCATTTCCCTTCTGATCAATACAGCCCATTAATAATGAGCTCATCATCATTGAAGGTATCCAGCTAGCTACACGCTCATCTCTCTTCCCAGGATGTTATGAAGGCTATTCTTGCATTATGAAGGAGGTTGGAATACATGATCTGTCAATTCTTTAAAAATCTTAACCTCTAGGTGTATTCCATGTCTCTAATTTTCCTGCACGTGTATAATTTTAGATATCATAGATTCTCTATAAATGAAGACATCTGGGGCATTCCAAATGCAGGCATCGGTGCAAAATGTCTACACATACTTTTCCATATCCTTCTCCTACCTCCACAAAATTTGTCAGTAACTTCCTTAAATTAAATTTACCTTTGGTTGTATACTTGATGAAGTGGAACTCTAAGTGGGCAATCTAACAAGAAAATCCATTCCTATATTTTCTATTCAGATAGAATACATACAGTTTTCAGTAGGCCCTGTGTGTGGATGTTTCCAAGTAATACACTCCTGGATTTTGCCTTTGACCAGTCATTTCCAAACCTGACATTTTATTTGACACACACGCGCGCGCGCGCGCGCACACACACACACACACAGACACACACACAGACACACACACAGACACACACACACACACAGACACACACACACACACACACACACACACACACCCCTACCTCTGAGCCCAGGACATGGAGAATCTGGAGTAAAGCCCAGTATCTGTAATTAAAAAAATAATCATTTAAAAAACCTGCCCATATGATTCTTACGGCTGCCCAGGCAGTTTTGGGAACCATCACCCAAGATGTGTTCTCCTAGTTCTGGGGGACATGGTTTCAATGCTGTTACATATACTACGTGGGCCGTCTGTTCCCCGTGCTGGCTTCCACTGTGGTCACAGCTGGTTTCGAAGCCCCTAATATGCTCAGCCTGCTTTCATCCTCTCCTTGTCTGCTTCCTCCTTCATTAGTCACTCATCATGTCCTCAACCTGCTAAAACATCTTCAGAGGTTTGTCCACAGCCAGAGGTGCAAATTCTCATCTTTCAAATGGACTCTCAGGAACCTCCAAACCTTCATTTCTCTTTGTCTTTAGGAGATGATATAGTGTGACTCTAAGACCTGGCTTTGAATTCTGGATCCTCCTCTGGAGACCTGCAAAGTTCCAGGCAGTGTCATCTCATGTAATGCTTATCACAACTCTGCGAGATGGATATCCCTGTTCTACAGATGAGAAAACTGAGGCTCAGTTATTTGAAGTAATTAATCACTTAAGTTACTAATACTTGGGCAGGGGGGGTGGTGGTCTGAATTTTAGCTCAGCGGTCTCCGAAGTGTAGAGTTTCTGCAGCATGATGGGCTGCCTCCCACTGTCAACAGAAGGATTGCTATTCCCGATGACTTGGAAAGTGTGCTAGGAATGAGACGTATTTCCTGTTTCTTCACTTTAATAGTAAGTAGTATAATCTAGATGTGGTCACTGAGAGGGCAAATGGAAAGCACTAATAAGAAATATTCCAGTTTCTAAGACTGCAGAACTTCAGCTGTTGTTGAAAATGTAGACATCAGGAGGGAAAAAGCATTTATTCAGATACAATGCTGCTAAGTACATGCTACTGAGAAATAGGACTCCTCACACGATGGTTATTCAGTATCTTTTGATATTGTCAGTGCACAGTTGAGGAACGGGTGCCATTTAAATGCATTATTCTAAAAATGTAAATAGAACAAATGATTTCAGTCAGCAGGAACTCATTATGTCAGAATTTAAATTCTCAGGATAGCCAACCGGAAAGGGCAGGTAAGTTTCCAGAAATAGATGAGTGTTTGGCCAGAAATGGCTGTGGGTGCACTGCGCCAAGCACTGGCGTTTGCCAGGTGCCCGCCGTGATGTCAAGGATACAGGCTGAAGCTGCCCATATGGTTCTTGGGGTCTCTCGGCTCATTCCACCCTCCACTCAGAGTTGGAGACGTGGGGCTTTTCTTTATCTGCAGGAGAAGGTAATTGCTTTAAACTTCACTGGCTGAGCTTGACCCTTGACTCGCCATCGCACTGCATTATGAAATGAAGCATCAGCAGTGGTCCTCCTGGTGGAGGGGGAGGGGCGGAGGGAGGGGGAGCCTGAGCTATCAACGTGGCACAGTTTAAATGTCAGGCGCTGCAATTTACAAGTGATCTGAGATTCATGGGAAATGCAACGGAAAAGTCATTACCTACCCCCCTCTCCCTCGTGCTATAAAATTGAGTATGTCGTAAATCGCGTGCATGGCTAAGTTCATGGTGTTTCTGTAAGAAGACGATAAAAATAGAACTCCTTACATCTTTGATTCTTGCCTAGGGAGCATCCAGGCCAAAACTGTACACACAGACATTACACTGCCTTTTTAATCTCATTTTTTCATTTCAGGGCCTCTGCTCTTTAAAGCCAAACACTTTTTCAAAGACACCCTGTATCTGTCTGATAACGCTTCATTTTCTTAACAGCAAGAGTGGGTAGAGGTGAAAAAACCTGAAAGGACCCGTGAATGCCTGGATAGGAATGGAAAGTTTCATTGAAAATAAAATGGAAATGAATCACTAATTGTATTAGTATTACCTGTGTGGTGGGAGTATTACAGAGCTTAATGTTAAGTACCGTGTCTGAGCTAGTCTGGGGAAATGCGTTGGGAGACACATATTTTCCGTTTCATCAGAGAGAAGTTTTGCTTTTCCCTGAAGCTACAGCCTCAGCCTCCTTAGAGAAATCATTCTCTGTAGAAGGGATTGTCTACAAAGGGTGGACTGCTCAGGGCTAAATCCATTAAAACCAATTGAAGCAAGAGCTGTTACTTGCTTAGGAAGGGAAAAAATAAATAAATAAAAAGCTCATTACCTGGAGCAAAATGACTTCTTCAGGATTAAGAAATTGACAGTTCATGTTTAATTATACCAACCTGCTGAAAACATTTAATACAGAGCTTTCAAGACACCTAACACAAGCATATGTGCATTTATTGTTCTAGCAATTGGGGAAGATTTGTGATTGTAAATGCCAATAGCATGAACGGTATCCACCTAACCTTTGGGTGAGTAGGCCTGTTGCATTCACTTTACAGGGAAAACTTGGTCTTTCTATCAACAGTGCCAAGATTTCTTCAATTTTCTTGTATCCCATAATTTGCTTTAATGACTTGTCGTCTTTCTGATTTTAGGCGAGTCACTACTTTTTTTCTCCATGCATAGTTTCATTAAGGGAAAAATGTTCCGTGTGGACTGAGGCTGCTGCTCTTATGGGCTGGCTTTCTCTTGGGTCTGAGCTCTAGCGTGGGTCACTCAGGGTCCAGAACAACCTGGCAGGCAGCTTAAGAATGGATGGTTCCAGAAGTCTGCAGCCTTCCCATGTCACCAGGAAGGCAGGGCTAGTGAATGTCTTGCTTATTCCCTTGTCTTCTAGAACAGTGCCTGCCTGGTGCAAAGTAGCTACTCCATAAACATGCTTATAAAGAAAGAAGGGAGGAAAGAACGGGAGGGAGAGAAGAATTATCAGACCAACTTGAGGAAACTGGAGGCCTGCTGTTCCCTCAACTGGCCAGCAGATTCTATCTCTTAAAGAAAGAAACACAATTGTTTTGGCATTCTTTGTTCATAAGGACCTTCAGGATCTTCTCTCTGATGATTTTCAAGGTCCCATAAGTCTCCCTGAAACTTGGTTATTTTAGAAATTTAGAGAAAATTTTAGTGCGATAAGATTACAGTTATATATTTAAGTAATTAAATATAAGTAAATCTATTCATAGTTCAAATTCAGTGGAAAGGATTTTTTAAAAATCTCATCAGATTGTTATAGCAAACCTTCGTTTTTGTTAAAAACTGTGATTTGAGCAGTAAGAACTTTGCATAACTAAACTTCAGAAGCAGACCTGTTGTAGAAAGAGGTGCTATTGTTACTGAGGGATTTGGAGTAAATATTCTACTTCTGGTTCCTTCCACATATCCAAAACCGTCAAGAGAACAATTTCAAAGAAGACACGGCATGAGAGTTAAAAGTTACAGCTGTCATTAGCTCTTGGCATTGAGGACTTTTTAAAAATCCCATTAAATCCATGACTTCATATACTTCAGAGTACCTGCTATTTGCAAATGCAGCTCAATAAATTTTTATCAAACTTGGGCATTTAGAAGAATAAATATAGCCCAAAATTTCATGGCTTCCAGGACACGCTTAAATACCACATTATAGTAAAGTCTGATCAGAAGTCACCCTCAGCAGATAAATGAACACAGAACAATACAAATCAATGCAAATCAGCATCTGGCTTTGGAGAGAGAAATTCATGGAAATTTTTGACCATAAATTGTACAACACAATTTTGACCTTTTGTTAGCATTGTAACAGTTCATTTTTGCAGCCTAGTTCTCCTAAGAAGTTTGCTTCTAGGTAATAAAATTTATGTATATGTGTGTGTGTAGTTATATTTAATTATATAAAATATAATTATGTAGATTTATAATTAATAGAATCATAAATTATAAATATATAATTATTTTAAAATTATAAATATATATTTCTAAATATATAATTATTTTTACATAAGTATGTTTATATGTAATATAAAATATGTTTATAAATATAATCCTATATAACTTATAAATATATATTATATATAAAATTTTACTATCTAGAAGCAAATTATATATAATTATATAATATACATTTTATATATATATGTATTTGTATTTGCACTAATTTCTTTACAAATGTTCACCTGACAGTGGGCAAAGAAGTTAACATTTTTTTCTTTAATTCTTACAATAAAGCATGGCATCAAATTAAATTATTTGTCAGGTTTTCATCTTGCTCCTTTGATTTTGATTACCTAGTATTTTCTATATCTTAGTCATTAAAGTGGAAGATATCACCAGTTTTTTGTGTGTGCTGAAGGAAAATGTAACCTTGCCATGTAAGGGGCAGGAAGGAATTTTTATGAAATAACTTTTATTTGAATAAAAGGAAATCAATGCTTCTTTGGATAAATCAGCAAAATAGCTGCTCTTTAGTTTGAAGTGAAAAATTGGTGTACTTAGAAATCCGTTATATTCGCATGTGAAAATCTAGTGCATTGTGAGCTTCTTAGTGACATTCTCTGATTGGTCACGCTGAGCCAGAGGCTGTGCCTGGATTATGTCTTTACCGGTGTTCTCAGTTCTCAGCATTGGCACCAGACTCTAACATCGGAAGGAGGACTGAGGGACAACTGAGCCCTCGTGCTGTCATGTCACCTGCTGCACTAGATTCCAGGGCTGAGATGAGCCATTCAAAACATGTGTATGTCAGGAAAATTGATGCTCAAGAGTGATGTAATTCACCTGAATATCTGGATATTGTAGGAACCACCTCCCTTTGCCTTTGGACTAGTTCACTCTAGTTTAACATATAATTTTGGAACTGAGAAACCCAGGAAATTGGTTACTGCCATTATTTTTTTAATTAATTTTAAAAAATTGGAGTATAGTTGATTTACAATGTTGTGTTAGTTTCTGCTGTACAGCGAAGTGAGTCAGTTATACATAAGCATATATCCACTCCTGCTGTTTTATTGTTGTTGCTGTTTTGCTAGTGTATATACTATTAGAAAAAGGGGAAATAAATACTGGTTCCAGCTGTTCAGCCCCAAATGTGTTTATCATGTTCAGTTGGCTGAAGCAGTTCTTACATGTTTGCTTTAAAATATCAAACATTTCTGTTTTGGAACTAAAAATGATTAAAAATATAAAGTCCAAAAATATATTAAAAATTGTTATAGCTGAAAAAAAAGTGTTCAGAGCACATAAGCCTCCTCGATTCCTACTTTATTGTCAACGTGTATATGTTTCAGTCTTTTGTGTTACTTGTCTTTCCCACTAGTTATTTAAAAATGGCTGGAATGATTTGAAATAGAACTCTAAGAGATACATTATTTTTATATTTGTTAGGGTTCTTTTTTAAATTTTTTATTGGAGTATAGTTGATTTACAATGTTGTGTTTGTTTCAGGTGTACAGCAAAGTGAATCAGTTATACATATACATATATCCACTCCTTTTTAGCTTCTTTTTCCATATAGGCCATTAGGGAGTATTGAGTAGAGTTCCCTGTGCTATACAGTAGGTCCTTATTAGTTATGTATTTTATATATTTTATATGTAGTAGTGTGTATATTGTTAGGGTTCTTTCAGTTCCCCTAAAGCAATAGAAATGGAGGTGGGAGGCTGACTTCAGACACAGCTGAATCCAGGAATGTGATCAGTGTCGTCACGGCCGGCTCTCTGTCTCGCTTTGTCTCCCTCTCCCTCTCCCTCTCTTCATTTCCTTCATAGTTGCACAGACTTTCTGTATGTAGTGAGTATGTTTACCAAGGTTGATTTAGCAACCCTACCTACAAACATCTCACTCCCCCATACGTAGCTCTGCATACGCGTCCTAGGAGGACTGAAATGGCCTGGTGTCGTCATGGTCCATCCCTGAACCAATCACGGTATAATCTGATTGGCTGGGGCTGCATCCTGCAATACTTCCTGCTAGAGCATGGTGGTCCCCACCCTACCCACATCTAGCATGTCCCCCCAGAGCAGAGAAGGTAAAGGAGAAGCTGGGTAGGTCATAACGGTGGATGCCCGTGTCCAATATTCACATTTACCTCATGCCGAGAATGGGATGCCCTTGAACAAAGTCACTCAGATAATAAGCACTGTGGCAAAATTGTTTAAAACATCAAACTTAAATGAATACTTTTCAATGTTGATACAGCTGTATATACTTTGATTGGCTTTGAGAACTAAGATAACCAATTTTTTCATCCAGTTTTCTGAGGAGGTGAAAAATAAATAGGAAAATATTCATCTATTTAGCAAATATTTATTGACTATTCTTCCTGTGCTAGGTGCTGTCCTGGACACTTGGAGATACAGCACAGAATAAAATGGACAAAAATCCATGTCTTCATGGGTCTTACAAACTTGTACACCGTGAGAATAATGCACTGCTTTTGAAAGTGTAATATGTAACTTCCAGTGATAGATACTTTGCTATTCCTGAGGGGTGAAAAGTACATAGTAGGGTTTGTACCACAGAACAAAGATGTGATTCTTGTTATACACACACACACACACACACACACACACACACACATACATTAATTCAGGACATAAATCAAATCTTTGTGGTTGTGGCTTCTTCAGTCTAGTCCATTCCACGTGAAGCTGAGTAATCTGATTTTATATTGAAGTGATACCTCTCCTCTCTCCTTAAATGATTAAAATATCATCTCAGAAGGAATTTAGGGGATGTCTAGTCTATCTCCTTGTCTGTTGGACAAGAATTAGCTGTAACTATCTCAAACAAAGGACACACAATATTAACCACTGTTTATTCTGAGTGTGCAATTCACCAGGCACCGTGTAGATGATTTGTTGTGCATGTACTATCTCATTTAATCCTCACAACAACCCAACAAAGTAGGTACTGCCATTATCCCCATTTCACAGCTGAAGAAAGGAAGGTTTATGTTCTGTGTGTCAGGACTCAACCTGAGAAATCTTTAAATTTCTTCTATTGTCTGTAAGGAAGAACACACCTTACTTTCTCTGCCTTACTGATTGAAAGGCATTAGAGTCCAGCATAGAAAGGCAGGTAGATGGTCAAGCTCATCTTCAAACACCTTACCTTGATGAAATGGGACAGATGGGGTAATCTAAAAAGTTCTTGGTGAAAGTATGAAAAGAAAAACCATGAGTCCAGACCAGAGAAGGGGAAATAACAAGTGAGGAGTAGGCTGTGTGGCTCTGGTCTAAGGTGGGAAAGTAGGAGCTGGGAGGTGCGGGGGGCAAGTCTCTTACCCAGAAGTGAACTGAATAAGATTCATAAGGTTGCAGGAATCTGGGCTAGCACCATCCTTGAAGACTAACAGCCAATATCAAGCCTGCCTAAGAGTGCAGACGAAGCACTCAGCAAATTTAGTTTTACTTACAGCCTCGTAAGCCAGGATTGGTAATTCTCTGTGGTGTCTTTTAGTGGGAAAAGCAAAACAGGGATGACTGCTTTAAGTACCTTTTGGGGTAAATGGCTTTCAGACACTGGAGTTCCACGTTTTGCACCATCTCATGTGTCAGCCCCTTCTCTCTGCTGGCATTTCAGAGATGGGTGGGCACCCCTGGGTTGCAGCTGGTACAGCACCTCAGCTAGCTACTAGCTTGCATATCTAGCATTTATTGCTTTAGGTGTTCAAAAATAAATCACATCTTTAAAAGGTCACTGTGGTTTATACTAACTATGTGAGCAATGAAAATGACAGTCTGGGGCAAGCTTATTTATTATTCTTCAAATGAGAAAAGTAATATTGCCTCATTGCAGAGAACTGGGAAAGAAAATGGCTCATAACCTCATCACCATGATCCCGTTCAAGACTGTGCTGTGTGCTTCTTCAAGAGGTTGATGCTGTTTGTTTTCTCTTTTTCCTTCAAAGCACAGCGTTTATGAGGAATGATCTTTAGGACTGTGTTTGCAATAGATCTAGGAGAAAGAAATGCATTTGTTAGAAGAGGCAACTCACCAATTCAGGTGTACTAGCAGCATTTTGAAAGTTGCTAACACGAAGCTGGAGTTGCCTCCCCACCAGAGGGTTAGTTTAGCCTGTGCGTGTGGCCCGATTCATCCTGTGGTGAAACCCAAGAACGGTGCTCTTGTTACTCTTATTCTTCAGGTGCAGTGAATTGTCCTTGTTCAGTTGCATAGGATTATCCAGCAGAAAATCCTCACTGGAGTTGGAAAATTGGAGGGGTCTGAATGTACCAAAATCAGATTTATAGAGAGACAGGAAGACATCCTGAGATGCTTTGCACGTTGAAGTTAAACATGTGAAGAGAGAGAGCTGATTGGCAACTGAAAATAGATGTAACCTGTTACTCCCATGGACTTCATCCTTCTCTATTCAATCACTATTGTCTACAACTCAAACATCCATTCACTCAACAAATGCTTATTAAGGAACAGTATGTATCAGCCACCATGCTTGGTGCTGCATATGTGATGGCAAGCAAGACGGATATGGCTTCTTCCGTCTTGGGGCTTATAATCCACTGAAATTAGCCTCGTGCAGTGAGCCACAGATCATCCCCACAGTGCATGGGTGGGAGAGTGGGGGCCAGCGCCCGGTGAATGACCGTCAACAATATTTTGTCTTGCACATCACATCTGTGTTCATTCTCACTGACATGCTTCCTTTTGCTCTCAACTGATTTAAGTGCTATGTCATGGGCATGATTTTTTAAAATGCTTTACTGAAGTTCATCTAGGAGTTTAATAGTATCTGGTCTTACGTTTAGTTCTTTAGTCCATTTTGGGTTTATCTTTGTATACGGTGTTGGAGAATGTTCTAATTTCATCCTTTCACATGTAGCTGTCCAGTTTTCCCAGCACCACTTATTGAAGGGACTGTCTTTTCTCCATTGCATATTCTTGCTTCCTTTATCGTAGATTAATTGACCATAAGTGCGTGGGTTTATTTCTGAGCCTTCTATCCTATTCCATTGATCTATATGTCTGTTTTTGTGCCAGTACCATACTGTTTTGATTTCTGTAGCTCTGTAGTATAGTCTGAAGTCAGGAAGTGTGATTCCTCCATCTCTGTTCTTCTTCCTCAAGATTGTTTTGGCTATTCTGGGTCTTTTGTGTTTCCATACAAATTAAAAATTTTTTTGTTCTAGTTCTGTGAAAAATGCCATTGGTAATTTGATGGGGATTACATTGAATTTATAGATTGCCTTGGGTAGTTTGGTCATTTAACAATATTGATTCTTTCAGTCCAAGAACATGGTATATCTTTACATCTGTTTGTGTCTTCAATTTCTCTCATCAGCGTCTTATAGTTTTTGGAGTATAGGTCTATTGCCTCCTTAATAAGTAGTTTATTTCTAGGTATTTTATTCTTTTTGATGTGATGGTAAATGGGATTGTTTCTTTAATTTCTCTTTCTGATATTTCGTTTTTTAGTGTATAAAAATGAAACAGATTTATGTATATTCATTTGTATCCTGCAGCTTTACTGAATTCATTGAGGAGCTCTAGTAGTTTTCTGGTAGTGTCTTTGGGATTTTCTATGTATAGCATCATGTCATCTTCAAACAGTGACATGACAGTTTTGCTTCTTTTCCAATTCAGAGTGTAGGGGCTCACAAACAGATGCCTATCTGGAGCAGGCAGGTAGCAGAAATTAGAAATCAGGATGGCATATTTAAATACATAGGGATATTCTTCCCCTTCTCAAAGAATTACACCCTTTAAAAAATGTGTAGCTCTCTTGGTCTGCATTTTGTTTTCCTTCTTTGATAGAGACAGGAATTCAGAGAAATAGCTGTCTGCTAATCAGAAACACCACAGAGCAAATGTGATGATAAAACACAGCAGGCACTTGGTGTCAAGGTCGGGGAGATGATCTGGAATGTTGAGGTCAGTGTTGAACTGGAAATTACACACCGCATCTAAAAGGAACAGCCACCTCCCAATGCCACCTTATTCTTAGAAAAAGCCAGAGATGTAGATTTTTAAGTGGGGGAACCTCCTGATACTTAAATATTGACTCAATCTTTATGCACTTTTCAAACAAGATACATGGTCAGGGTGAATTCAACCTTTCACACCAGTTGGTAACTTCTTGAATAAGGAGTCTAAGAGATGTTTTCTGTAGCCACAAATATTCTACAAGGTTTGGGAATGTGATTTTGGTAATTTCCAAAAAAAAAAAAAAATCACATTACCAAATGACAGGTTTACCAAATCCAGTTCATTAGAAATCCGCTTGCCAACAGCAGTTGGTGGGCTTTCCCTTAAATGTAGTGTGACCAAAGGCCACTGTGATGGATTGGCAGAAGCCCGTGTGAACCCAGCCACACGTTGATGAGTTCACGTGGGCATACATGTGAGTCTCCTGTGACACTTAACCCATTTGAGAAAGCAAATCTGTGCCATGCATTAAAGTGGGAAGCCAACCCAGTGTTTAGGAAATCCTTGGCATTTGTGGTACTTTACATCGCAATTTAAAATATTCAAGGCAGGGCTTCCCTGGTGGCGCAGTGGTTGAGAGTCCGCCTGCCGATGCAGGGGACACAGGTTTGTGCCCCGGTCCGGGAAGATCCCACATACCGCGGAGAGGCTGGGCCCGTGAGCTATGGCGGCTGAGCCTGCACGTCCGGAGCCTGTGCTCCGCAACGGGAGAGGCCACAACAGTGAGAGGCCCGCGTCCCGCAAAAAAAAAAAAAAAAGATAAAATATTCAAGGCATTATCCTCTTGAAAAGCCATGGTCTCAAACCAGAGAAACTTTATACCCTTTGATCAGGGTCATAGCATTGCACCATCCCAGGGGGCACCATTAACATGGATTTCCTGTGCTCAGGGGCGCCGTTCACCTAGACTGCCATATATATTGTATCTCCCTGGGGTTGACCACTCAGCAGTTTTGCTTGGAGCGTGGCAATACGCTTGTTCACAGAAATGCTCTTGCAATGAACGGGTTATTAATTACTACTTGGTAAAGTGATCATTTGGTAAATTTTCAATAAATTGCTTATTAGGCATTTTTATTTCTAAGGGATTGGCCTGTTTTCATCTCTCTAAAATGTCATTGTTTCTAACATTCTTCACTCAAAACCTATTTATGGAGACCCTTTTATGTGCCAAGCACTTTGGAAGGTTCTATGCTCAGAGACCTAATTCCTGCCTTTATGGAACTTACATTCTAGAGGTTGCGTGAGAATTCCTTACCCCATTACTGAGGCTCTTCCACCTCACTCCTCCACCAATACCCTGCTCACCCTCCACTTTGTTCCTACAACCACTTACTCAACACACTTAAACTATATTGCTAAGTATGGGCTAGGATGGTGATGGGAAGCCCTCAACCTCCTTCCTTTAAGATAATGATTTCTTATGGAAAATTGCTCTTAAGACAGGTCTTTAAGTTATATACAGTTGTGGTTTTTTTTTTTTTTTTTTTTTTTTTTTGCGGTACGTGGGCCTCTCACTGTTGTGGCCTCTCCCGTTGCGGAGCACAGGCTCCGGACGCGCAGGCTCAGCGGCCATGGCCCACGGGCCCAGCCGCTCCACGGTGTGCGGGATCTTCCCAGACCGGGGCACAAACCCGTGTCCCCCGCATCGGCAGGCGGGCTCTCAACCACTGCGCCACCAGGGAAGCCCCATATACACTTTTTAACCACATGGTTTTGGGTCCTTACCAGGCATCCTCCTGAGCTCTTGCACCAGTGATGCCTTTTAAGATCATGCCTGTGATGTGGATGTGACTAATGTTGGAAACAACCAAGAAGTGGACATTGGAAGGGCAGCTCTCATGATTTCAGTGGGTGGTTATTACAAGTGAACGAGTGACATGTTAGTAAAAGTGGAAAGAGCGTTGAACCAAGGCTAAAAATATCTGAATCTGAGATTGAATGTCCCCGCCAGTGACACACCAGTCATCTGGGTGTCTTGGCTGCACTTGTCTTCCTCCAGTCCTTCTTTTTTAAAATATTTATTTTATTTATTTGGTTGTGCCGGGTCTTGGTTGTGGAAGGCGGGTTCCTTAATTGTGGCACGTGAACTCTTAGTTACAGCATGCATGTGGCATCTAGTTCCCTGACCAGGGATCAAACCCCGGGCCTCCTGCATTGGGAGCACGGAGTCTTAACCACTGCGCCAGCAGGGAAGTCCCTGTCTTCCTCCAATCTTCATATTCCTCATCTTCCATGTGAGAATAAGAGCTGCTGTGTTCCTTCTTAAGCCTCCTCCTCTGAACACGTGATATAATGGGTGATAAGATACTCTGTACATGACAAATCATGTTAATGTAAAGGGTTATTGCTTTTGTTGCCATTCCTATTATGAAATCTGGCCTCTAGGAGTAATTTGAATTCGTTAAGAGCATAGGCTATGGAGCCAGACGGTCTCGGTTTGAGTCCTAACTGTAACACTTCCGATCTAGCTGTGTGACCTTGGGCACATTACTTACCCTCTCTGATGATCAGTGGTTTCTCCTTGCGATGGGGCTGTATTAGTACCTCTCTCAGTGGATTGCTGTGAAGATACTGAGATAACGTGGGCAAAGTGCATGTGAGAGTCCCTGGCCCATCGTAACTGTGCCACAAATGGCAGCTATTGATGTTGTTGGTGTTCTTCTGTTATCCAGGGTGTGCATTGCTTTGTTATTCTTTTCTTCCCCTTTTATCATTCTGGTGTTTCCAGCTCTTCAAGTTTGCTGCCCTCTTAGAAGTACTATATTTCTGTGGCTGTCAGGACCTGTCTAAAAACTGTGCACGGAAGATCATGTTATGGTGGTGAAGACGTTCTCTCTCCCATCATCCCAAATATTGATTAATTTATCCTTCCACAGATAGCACTTATTATATAAGCTTTGATTACACATTTAATGAACTGTTGTAAAAGTCCTTTTAAAATTGTATTGTCATTGTAACTTTCCATCGTAACTTCCTTCCAGTACAGAATACTGTGTCTAGTCCACTGAGAATGAACTTAGAATGCTCCTATGACTTGGATTGGCTTTAAAAACTATGGGTGATTGAGGCTTAATGCCATGTAACAACTCTCCTAGATTCTGGGAGCGAATCCAAGTCTGGTAATGCTATTAAGGAAAGGGAGAGGCATATGTATTTGAATGTATGGGGTGGTATCTCGAAGGGGACAAGATGGGGATATTTCCACCTTGGTATATGGCAGAAGGGGAGATACAGGAAAGAGATAGGAGTTGTAGGGTTCCCATCCCAAACTTTTCTTTGTTCTGCTCCATCACTCGCAGAGTAGGTGGTTGTGACCTTGTGTGAGTTATGTAATATGTAAGGGTCTTAACACCATCATTTCCTGCTTCACGTGAATCGGAGAGTCTGGAGTGTCCCTTACCTGCAGGGCTCCAGCTTTTCCCTAAACATAACCAGTCGGCGAAGCCTCTACTAAGCCACGAGGAACACTTGGTACATTTGCAGAGAACTCCTTTTCTGTGCCAAGCATTGGACTGTGTGTTCCTATGAGCAAAACAGGAGTGATCCTCAGGGAGCTGCAAGTCTAGAGGGGAAGAGAAACATGGACGAAAGAAATGCACAATGAATGCATGATTGAAATGGAGACAAATACTCTAAAGGAAAAAGAAATGTTTCTTTGAGATAAAACAGCAAATGGATCGGACTGCGCTGGTTAAGAAGATCATTTATTTATGAACAGGGATGCTTTTTTAATGATTTACTCCCCTCTGAATGAAGAATGTATTAAATATAAAAAGCAAGAGAAACATTTTTATGGAAAGCCAGAGTTTTAGGGAAACGATTCTTGAAAGTTCTAAAGGGACGATGCCATAGGTGGCACCATGCTTTCAGTGCCTTCTGATGTGAAAATGCTACTTGTTTTCCTTTTTTTTTTTTTTAAATTTATTATTATTATTTTTTTAATTTATTTTTGGCGGTGTTTGGTCTTCGTTTCTGTGCATGGGCTTTCTCTAGTTGCCAGCGAGCGGGGGCCTCTCACTGTTGTGGCCTCTCCCGTTGTGGAGCACAGGCTCCGGACGCGCAGTCTCAGCGACCATGGCTCACAGGCCCAGTCGCTCCGCGGCATGTGGGATCTTCAGAAGCCCTTGTTTTCCTTTTTAATACCAATCTATTAATGTAAAAGTATAAGAGGAGATAATCAAAGATATTTTCTCCATTTGGAGAAACCAAGAAATACAAATCTAAGTACCCGTAATGCCTGTTAGATGTATGTTTGTCACAGTTTAAAGCCACTGAGAGGGAGATTTTATTTACTTTGCCAGCATCCTGGTCTAAGAAGCTGGATTTTAAATGAATGTAGAACATAGTGTTCCTTTGCCCTGGGTATTTAAAAATAGACCAAGAATTTCGCCTAGGGTATCTTTCAGATACACTTTAGCGGACCTGATGACGATGATGGCTCTTCCCAGGATGGATTTAAATCTGAAATGAAATGAAAATTTAACAAGGTGAGTTTGTTCGGGTTAAAAGCGCCTACCCCTTTCAGCTCATCCAAGATTGTTCCTGGTTGGACAGTTTCCCAAGACAAGCTGGGCTGGTTCCCTAGCAGCTATAATGGTCAGTAAAGCATTCTGGAGTTCAGGTCTCTGTTAACTATTTTTTTCTGGCAAGACTGGAAACGTGAATTTGCCTACCTATTATGTCGGGTAGGTTTGACCTGGCATATTTTTACACTAGGATGCTGCTGGGCTTAAGATGAAAGTTTTTAGTTTTTTTCTTCCCCTTTTGAATGTTTTAGGGACCCAGCAGTTTGCTGCTCTCTGCTGCCCCCTGTTGCTTTTGAAAGGGAACATCTGGGTTTCCACTCAGTGATTCTTAAAATAATCCTTGCCAAGAGCTTCATGTGAGGTTGAATGTTGGGTTTCTCATTTCATGTGAGGGTCTGATCTGTGAAACTGACTTTTAAGTGAAAGCTGAGCTAAATGATGAAGAAGGCACCTAGCAACAGCAGGAGTCCCAGAGTTAAAGGACAAGAAGGAAGTGGACGACTGTGAGAGCCCATCTCCAGCTGGCCCTGTCCAGCTGCTTGCAGATATGCTTTGCTGCTTTAGGGTCCTGGTCCTTGGCTCCTTATATCCGGGCCCCAGAATTAGGTTCGGCTAAACAAATACCCTCAAGGTCCCACTGTATTTCAGGTCCTGTGCTAGCTGCTGGGGTTTCCAGGAAGGAGATAATAGAGCGTTAATACTTTGAGTTCTGGAGTCAGATAATGGCTTGGAATTTGAGCTTCATCTCTTGCCAGTTGTGACTTGGATAAATTACTTAAACCCGCTAAGGCTTAGTTTCTGTATCTGTAAAATGGGAATTATAGTAGTTGATGCATGGGTTGTTGTGAGAAGCAAGGAGATCATTGAAATGGCATTATTTATCATTTGTTGTTCACATGCTAATGTCAGGGCATTTAAAGAAAATTTTTTTAGAGTATAGTTGATTTAAAATGTTGTGTTAGAGAAATCTCTTGCATTCCTATACACTAATGATGAAAAATCTGAAAGAGAAATTACGGAAACACTCCCATTTACCATTGCAACAAAAAGAATAAAATACCTAGGAACAAACCTACCTAAGGAGACAAAAGACCTGTATGCAGAAAACTATAAGACACTGATGAAAGAAATTAAAGGTGATACAAACAGATGGAGAGCTATACCATGTGCTTGGATTGGAAGGATCAACATTGTGAAAATGACTATACTACCCAAAGCAATCTACAGATTCAGTGCAATCCCTATCAAACTACCAATGGCATTGTTTTACAGAACTAGAACAAAAAAGTTTCACAATTTGTATGGAAACACAATAGACCCCAAAGAGCCAAAGCAATCTTGAGAAAGAAAACAGAGCTGGAGGAATCAGGCTCCCTAACTTCAGACTATACTACAAAGCTACAGTAATCAAGACAGTATGGTACTGGCTCAAAAACAGAAATATAGATCAATGGAACAGGATAGAAAGCCCAGAGATAAACCCACACACATATGGTCACCTTACCTTCGATAAAGGAGGCAAGAATATACAATGGAGAAAAGACAGTCTCTTCAATAAGTGGTGCTGGGAAAACTGGACAGCTACATGTAAAAGAATGAAATTAGAACACTCCCTAACACCATACACAAAAATAAACTCAAAATGGATTAAAGACCTAAAATGAGAATAATACCCCAATAAAGATGTTAAATAAAGTAAAATAAAATAAAACAGAATGTTGTGTTACTTTCTGCTGTGCAGCAAAGTGAATCAGTTATACATATATCCACTCTTTTTTAGATTCTTTTACCATATAGGTCATTACTGAGTTTTGAGAAGTGTTCCCTGTGCTATACAGTAGGTCCTTATTAGTTATCTATTTTATATATGGGTGTATATGTCAGTCCCAATCTCATGTCAGGGCATTTTTCAGCACTGTCCTTCCATTATCTTTTGAATCCTCACAACATTCCTATGAACTATGTCAGATGATCATCCCTATTTTACAGGTGAGAAAGTAGAAATTTCAAAAGATGAAGGAATATATGCAAGGTTAAGCATAATATATACCAAGAGTTTTGTTGTTGTTTTCCTTTGGGCTGCACACAGCAGAAAACCCACTAAAAGAGGCTTGTCTTATACAGGAGTTATTGTCTCACTTTATGATTCCTGAAGATAAACAGCTTCACAGTTGCTAACATTAGCAGTGCAGTGATTTCACCAAGAGTCCTATGTGCTGAGACTTCCCTGGTGGCACAGTGGCTAAGAATCTGCCTGCCAATGCAGGGGACACAGGTTTGAGCCCTGGTCCGGGAAGATCCCACATGCTGTGGAGCAACTAAGCCCGTGCGCCGCAACTACTGAGCCTAGGCTCTGGAGCCCGCAAGCCACAACTTCTGAGCCCACGTGCCACAACTACTGAAGCCCACACGCCTAGAGCCCATGCCCCACAACAAGAGAAGCCACTGCAGTGAGAAGCGTGTGTACCGCAACGAAGAGTAGCCCCTGCTCGCTGCAACTAGAGAAAGCCTGCGTGTAGCAATGAAGACCAAATGCTGCCAAAAATAAATAAATAAATTTATTTTAAAAAATGAAAGAGTCCTATGTGCTTCATATCTTTTTATCTCCCCACCCTCAGCCTATAGGCTCTCAGGTTTGCCTCCTCATAGTGAAGATGGCTGCCACAGCTCCAGGCATCACGTCCTCATACAACCACATTCAAATACAACAAAGACACTTCTCACTTTCAAATCATGCGGAAGCCCTCAGCAAATGTCCTCTTAATCTCATTAGCCAGATTTGCATCACATGCCCATGCCTAAACCAATCACTGGCAATGGGGATGGAATGATCCATGCTTGGGTTAATCAGAAGTGGCTCTCTGGGAAGGGACCACCTTCTCTGAGCACACAGAGGGCGATCACTCAGTACTGGGTCTGAGACAGGTAAAAAGAACACTCTGGGGAAAGGCTGCTTAGTTGGCAGCCAGCAGGATCTACCCCACTTAGCTGGATCCATCAAGGCTAACTCAAGATCAGGCATTTTGGCCCAAGAGCCCATATCCCATGGATGGTGTATGAAGCGCTTAGCTCAGAGCCTGGCACGTAGCAGTCCCTCTCTGCAGGTCACCCAGTGTTGCTGGAATTCTGCTTACCTAATTGCTGTTCTCAAGAGGGGGAAGCAGACACATAAGAAAGTAATTTTATGATATGCAGAATGTGTTGTGCCAGTTGTAGTCACAGACTTTTATATTCACAGGTTCTATCAGTTTTAAGACACTGGCCCCTAGAGCAGCTATTTATTTATTTATTTAACATCTTTATTGGAGTATAATCGCTTTACAGTGGTGTGTTAGTTTCTGCTTTATAACAAAGTGAATCAGTTATACATATACATATGTTCCCATATCTCTTCCCTCTTGCGTCTCCCTCCCTCCCACCCTCCCTATCCCACCCCTCCAGGCGGTCACAAAGCACTGAGCTGATCTCCCTAGAGCAGCTATTTAGATTTGATTTTTGTTTCAAACCAGGTGTTGGTTCTGCTTTCTTGACCTCTTTGGTCTAGATCCTTAAACTCCAAAGAATCCCTCTCCATTCACCTCCTTTCCTCTGTAATCCCAGTGTCAGCAGAAATGATTCAGTGGAAACCTATGACTTTATTTGGAGGATGGGTCAAAAGGAAATCCCCCAAAGGATCTTGGGGCATTTTCCTTTTGACTTCAGTGTTCAAAATGATGTCACATTTTAGAAAATGAGTAGAGGTCCAGTCGAGTACAGTGGTTAAGATGTCGTAGCTTTGCCACTTGATACCTTCTGACCTTGAACAAGTTAATTAATCCCCTGGGCCTCAGTTTTTCCATCTGTAAATGGGGCTAATAATACCTCCCCCCCGAGGGTGTTCTGAGAAGTGACAGAGATAATATTTAAGTACTTTTGCATGATGTCCAGAAATTTACCATGTTCAATAACCCTCCCTGGGGCTTCCCTGGTGGCGCAGTGGTTGAGAGTCCTCCTGGCGATGCAGGGGACACGGGTTTGTGCCCCGGTCCGGGAGGATCCCACATGCCGCGGAGCGGCTGGGCCCGTGAGCCATGGCCGCTGAGCCTGCGCGTCTGGAGCCTGTGCTCCGCAACGGGAGAGGCCCCAACAGTGAGAGGCCCGCGTGCCGGCAAAAATAAATAAATAAATAACCCTCCCTATTATCATTTCTGAGTCTCTTCACCTTCAAAGGGCAAGGACCCTTTCTAAAATAAATTGGGGGCACAGTGGCAAAGTGAGCTTGTTCTCACCATATTTCTGTGATTATTGGTCTGGATTACTTGGCTGGGGCTAAGGTCAGACACTGAAGGCTGTCGCAGGGGGCCCTGCCTGGGGAAACATCAACTTTCTTCTGCCTATGCACCTGGGGATTCTACAGAGGGGGCGTCCGAGACACTGAGGAACTAATTCACTCTGACCTTGAACTGTTTATTTGACTTGAAGTGGTTAATGGCCAGATAACCACTCTGAGTTGATATCTCAATTTCTTCTATGTTTCCTGTGAGTCAAAAAGAAAAAAGTTGATAGTGATCAGAATTCATTTACAGAAGTGGTTTCCTTTTCCCCAGTCCGCTTGTCAGAATTCACTCTCTCCTTGGCTTGCTTGCTTCGTTCATTCACCTGCTCAAATATATTTCAGGCGCAGGGCTAGGGGCTGGGCGAGAATGGCGAATGCTTCATTCATGGACTTATTGTCACCCGTCATTCATGTTCTTCCCCCATAATCTTCCGATCCAGAACCCCTCCTACTGGGAGACCTGCCCATTTAGTTCATACGAATTTCTTGGTCAGAAGTCTAACTTTCAGGCTCTAACTGGGTTTTGGGATGTGCTTGGTTCATTCCCTCTGAGAAGCTGAACACGGGCAGCCTGAGCAGTGCACTGAGTGTGTCTGTGTGTGTGTGTGTGTGTGTGTGTGTGTAGGTGGTAGATACAGTAGGTCTCAAATCCCACCCTCCCCAAGAGCTGGTGCCTTGCCCGCGATGTTCAGTCTCCCTGAACTTCCATCTCATCCTTTGTAAGGCAGAAGTGCTGATTCTTACCTAATAATAACATGCACATTTATTGGATTTGAATTCTGAGATTGAATTGTTGGAAATGAGCCATTATGTGCCATTTGCCATGCCACGTATCTTCCAAGTGTTACAGCCCTGTGCAGCCTGCACTCCAGATTCTTCCCGCAGGTGCTCTGCTGCCTAGACTTAGTCTACAGAGTGTTTAATCCACTCGGAGGGATCAGTGGTGAACTCGCTTTTCCTGTCCCATCTGATACTGCTTGCGACAACAGCATCCCAGTTCATTGAGCACGGAATGTTCTTTGGATTTCTGCTTAAACATGAACGAAGAGTGAGTGTAGAATCTTTGGTCTCTGACGTGGGACCCTCACTTGGCTGAGCATAAGATACTCGGATTCCAGTAAAAGATGGTGTTTTGAAGAGTACCATCTTTCCATGTTGGACCTAAATACATGTCTAAATCCATTCCATCATCTTGCACAAAAGAGACATTTGGCAGGTATTTATTAAACTGAATTGAATAATGCTCGAGTCCTCTTCCCTAAAGCACCGTTCAGCTGAGTGTAACACAAAAGAGACAGTGGATCATCATTCATTCTGGCTGAGCAACTTTCCTCGTTAAAGTCTTTCTGACGTTCGTGGAAAGACCAGGTAGAATCGCCAGGAGGACACTAATCTGGGAACTGAGTTGCAAAGCTGTAGCAGCAAAACGTGCGAGAGGAGCCCTTCTAGTGCCAGGCAGGTACACACTTAGTGGTGATGTGGAGAGAAAAGTACAGACGTCCAAAGCGCCCCAAAGGGAAAGAGGCAAATTTGACAGAAATCCAATTTCTGTCACCAGATTTAGATTATGAGATGAAAGGATAGATTTATGAGGATAGATTGACTCTCCCTGGGTATTATGACTTTGGAACTGCTGCCAGGTGAAAAGTGGCACATTTTTAGGGGAATTTAGATCCAAGGAAAAGGCTTTTCCTTAGGCAGGAATTAAAACATCCACCGATCCATATTTTTGTGCATACAGACACACATGCACAGGCAAGCTTTTAATTAACTGAGAAGTTTTGACTTAATAGCCATGTTTGTATAGATAGTATAAATATGACAAAAGGAGTTCAAAAATCAGCTGTGATTCCAACATCCACAGATAACAATTGCTAACACATTTTAGCCTTTTTTCTTTACATGTCCATACATATTTGCAAATTTGGGATCACCGTTAAGTTGCTTTGTTTTTACTTAAGATAGCATGACACTGATGTGTATAAAACTGATGACTAATAAGAACCTGCTGTATAAAAAAATAAATTAAAAAAAACAAAGATAGCATGAGCATTTCTTCATGCCCTTAAATGTCCTTCTAAGATGTAGTATTTTAAATGCCTCCTAGTGTTGCACTGTATGGATGGCGAGTAATAACTAAAGCCCCTTGTTGGGTATTTAGGTTGTTCCCCATGTAACAGCACGTGTGTGTGTCTGTGTTTAACTTTTGCTCCACCCCAAGCCAATCTTCTCAATTTCTGGACCAACCACAACAAACCTTTTCCCTGGTGAATTTCAGAGACACGGGGTTCACATTCTTCTGAATTCAACCTGACCATCTGTAACAAGGGTCATGGAACCTAATCCTTTGATTTATTCTATCCGAAAATAGATCTCCTAGTTAATGGTTTT
The DNA here is from genome assembly GCF_003031525.2 of Neophocaena asiaeorientalis asiaeorientalis. Taxonomy (NCBI): domain Eukaryota; kingdom Metazoa; phylum Chordata; class Mammalia; order Artiodactyla; family Phocoenidae; genus Neophocaena; species Neophocaena asiaeorientalis. The sequence continues at coordinate 5,184,129 of NW_020174705.1, forward strand.
TGTTTCTGTTTTTTTCATTTTCATCCCGGTTGCATCAGATGGATTATATCTTTTTTTCTTAGGAACGTTTCTGAAACTACCAAGCAATATGGAACATGTGGTCAATGAGGGTATTTTTCACAGATGCCTTTTTGTCACACAAATGGGATTAGCCAGAGACTAATTCATCTTGTACTCTGATGTGGTTTTGTAATCTTCACTTATCTATTATTAGGAGAAATTCTCTAGATGAGTCTTTCCAATGATACATGAACATAAAAATTAATCATTCACGTTCCTATCCACCATCCAACTGTCCATACATCTATCTATCTGAATATCCATCCATCCAATACTTATTGAGTACCAACTCTGTGTTGGGCCATGAGTTACACACTGGGACAAAGAAGTGAACTAGGTTGCATCCCTTTAGCAAAAGCTTGCAATGTGACGGCACTCACATTTTAATGTTGGGTTCTTTATGCTGAGGTTCAAGGCATTTTGGGGGATCCATGAAACTTCTGAAATTATTTGTGAACTATATTATGTTATATGTAAAACCTTTATGATTGTAGATTTGTGAAAATGGGGTCTGATTCTTCAGATACTTAAAACGCTCCATGATCCTGAAAAGACACTGATATTTAGGACTAATTATTGGAAGAGACCACCAGGTGATCAGTTGTAACACGGTGTGAGAATTGCTAAAGTTGAGGCATGGATTCTATGCTATAGGAGAACAGAGCTGGTAGGTCCTAATTCACTTCAGTAGCCGCATATTAAGGGGAGCTCTTTGGGGTGGTCAGGCTGAGTTCTGAAAGATGATTAGAAGGTGGATAGATGAACATATGCATTTGTTCTCGGCAGAGGGAGGGACACATGCAAAGGCCCAGAGGCTTAAGAGATTTGGATATGATCAAGAAACATTTAGTCGGTTAGATGACTAGCACCTAAATGGAGGGTCTATGGAGGAAGGGAAGGAACTGAGGGTGTAGAAATTGGTAGAGACCAGATGCTGAAAGGCATTGTAAATTCTAGACGGAAATCTGCTGGAGACCTTGAAGAACTTAAAGATTTTAAGCAGAGTGACTCCACGCATTTGTCTTTTGAATGCAGATATTTCTGGGAGGGACTCTAGCCTCAACCAGCTCATGATTAAATTAATGGTCCCCTGAGGGCTGGGTCAGGTGTGTGTTCTTGGGGACTGAGACACTTGGGGATGTGGATGTTGGAACAGGCAAGCTAAAGGTAGGTGACAACCTTGCCAACTTCAAACTTGGCAGTTTACAGAAATGGCAGAGAGCCATCACGTTGAGTCCTTCCTAAGGCACCGTCCACTTTCCATAAATCAGCTTATTTAATCCTCTTAAGAATTTACAAAGGCATAGATTGTGAATTAATTTCCTATTGCTATTGTAACAAATTACCACCATAGTGGCTTGAAAGAATACAATGTATTATGTTACAGTTCTGGAGGTCTTAAGTCCTAAGTGGGTCTCCCTAGGCTAAAATCAAGGGGTGGGTGGGGCCACACCCCTTCTGGGGGCTTTGGCTCTGGTCCATTTCCTTGCCTTTTTCAGATCATAGAGGCTACCTATGTTCCTAGGGTTCAGGGTCCTTTCAAAGCCAGCAGTGGTGTCTTGATTTCTTCTTAGGTCATATCTCCCTGATGCCGACTCCTCTGCCTCTCTCTCCTACATTTAAGGACCCTTGTGACTGCACTGGGTAATCCAGGATAATCTCCCTGTCTTAAGGTCAGCTGATTAATAACCTTAATTCCATCTACTACCTTGTTTCTCCATTTTCCTGATAAGGCAGCATAGTCACAGGCTTGGGGGATTAGGACAGTGTCATCTTTAGGAGGCCATTATTCTGTAGACCATACATTATCTCTGCTCTTCTGATTGCAGAGACAACCTCGTAGGTTAAAGTCACACAGCTATGGAGGGTCAAAACAAAGATTTGAGCCCTGATGTCTTTGGCTCCAGAGTCAGCCAGTGATAAAACGTAAACCTTGAACAAAAGTTAATGATCAAAGATACTTAGGTCTCCTCCTCCTTTTAGGTAATTTATGTTCTGTAGAGGGTTTTTAATTTGCTTTTTAAATTAGTCATCCTCCAAATTACTCACCCCCATGTTGCCATTGAAAAGTACCTGGGAAGCCTACTGTGAAATGGATCTTCGGTTTTGACCTAAGCTTTGTCCCAATGACAAAGCTAAGTTTGTAGGGGGGCAGACTGTCCCTAAATGTGCTTGCCATGGATGAGAAAGATCAGACATGTCCCTTTGGTAGCATCTTTTCTTTTTATCATTCCCTGAGTCACCATCCAAAGGAAGAGAGGTCGTTAGGGATGTGATTTTGAGAAGAGGTCCATCATCCATTCAGTTTCTTTTAACCCCAGATGGTATTTCCCAGTAACAAGGAAACACTTAGATAAAGAGGGAACAGTTCCTATGTAAAACCTAAAACTCTTGGACTCACAGAGAAAGGTAGAATTTATCAGACTAAAAAGTCACCAAGGGAGAAACTGACATGCAGATGCTAGAATACGAACCGTAGCAAACATTCCATTGGAAGCTTGAAAGGAGTTATTTTAGGACAAATAAAAGAAAGGGCTACTTTTGAAGTAGGTAGGTCGCAGCCAAGAGCTCTGGAGTTTAACTACTTTTAGTTTCAACTCCAGGCTCTGCTGCTCCAACAGTTTAAGATCATGACACAGTGTTTTACCCTCTCCACATCTTAGTTTCCCCATCTGCAAATTGGAAATAATGATGGTATCAACCTCACAGTGTTCTTGTGAGCAAAACACCCAATGGACCGTTTGGCACATGGTAAAAGCCTGTCCATGTATCTATCTATCCATCCATCCGTCCATCCATCCACCCTTCCTTCCATCCTTCCATCCACCCTTCCTTCCATCCTTCCATCCATCTGTATTAGATCATTATCCTCATTATTAATGGAAGTTAATGACAGAAATCAGATTTAATGAGGTTTAATGATTGAGGTCTATCCATCCATCCATCCATCCATCCATCCATCTATCCATCTACCGTTCTTTCCATCCATCCATATTGGATATCATTATCCTTATCACTATGGAGGTTAGTAACAGAAGTCAGATTTAATTAGGTTTAAATAAACTCGAGTAGATTTGGATTCCTTTCAAAGTGAAACATTTAAAATAATTTTTTAAAGTGAATATACGAACAAGTGAAGTCAAAATGGTAAATCCTTGATAGATTTCTAAGTGAAGTAGAGGGTGTTTAGAACACCTCCGCTGTTTCTGAGAGTGATGTCAAGAAACTTAGCCAACTCACTCTTCCCACAGACTGTCCGTGCACTTTATATGGAGCAGTTTGGACCCTTGCTGTTTAGACAGCCGCCAGAGTGTTTTCACCCTTTTTTGTCTTGCTTCCTGGGTTCTTCCTCACCAAGGAGAAGGGCTGGCAGAATTGGAAGTGAGTGGAGGCACTCCTGTCTGCCATTCATTTCAGGAGGCAGACACCTCTAACGAGCTTGTACCTGATAAAGTCTCTGCCTTTGCAAGGGGCTTGGTAACCAGCCAGCACCTTACTTTACCTCTGATTAGTCCTGCTCTGAGCTTTTCTTCTGAAACTGAAAGGAAAAAGTAGAAAAAGAAAGGTGAGATATCAAAGCAAGTCCAAAACTGAGTGAGGCAGAGAGGTAGACTAATGACCTGCCTGGGTTTGGAATTGTTCCCCAGACTATCTGGTTTTCATGGTGATGCACGTGAAAGCGTATCCACTATTAGAGAGTTGGCTTGTCTCCTGACAGCGCCCTCCACCCGGCTGCAAGCAAAGCCTGGTCTCCAGTTCCTTGCCTTTGAGCTTGAGTCCCAGATCCCAGTCACCCACCCCCTAGTGGGAAAGGATTTTCGAAGAAGCCTGGCCTGCCCCAGAGCTGGCCCTTTTAGGGTGTAAGACCTTGGAGGATATGGAAACATCATCAAATGTCATTTGCCTTTGCCTCCATGTTGCCATGGAAACAGAACATGGCTTGCTCATGGTAAACGACCTTGTCATTGCTTTTGTATATGCTCTTACTTATTGTGCTGGAGTTATTTATAACCTGATGGAAGGGAGTCCCAGGAAAGCTTAATTGTTCCATGGGGGAAGGAGAAAAATTTTGCCCCAAAGAAAAGAGGTCTGAGACAAGGAAAGAAAAACAAAATGAAATAAATGTAAACACATGGATAGAGCCTTCTGAAAATCACCTCCCAAATGCATTTTTGCCTTGTTTAGGACCATGGGTGCTCTACTTTATTTGTTCTCAAAATTTATTTTGGGTGTTTTATGTAGCCATTATAATATTTTCTTAAAATCTCTTTAGGACTGTTAATTCCCTTCATATCCTCTGCAGAACTTTCCCTATAGTTGGTTAATATTTCATCTAAGACTTTGGAGAACAAACGTATGGACACCAAGGGGGGAAGCGGGGGGTGGGGGGTGGAGATTATACTAAAAAAAAAATTTCATCTGAGACTTTGGAATTCTAGACTGAAGCTGTTTTGTAAATTCTCTACACCTCTGATGGCCTTTGAGGAAATTCTGGATCCTTGGTTTGGAAGCTTTTGGATTCCATAAACCAACATAACCTTTTCCTAGGATTTGATGCAGTGTCATCAACTTTATTTATTTATTTAAAAATGTTTTCTTCGGACTTGAGGATATGGGGAGGGGGAAGGGTGAGTTTTGACAGGGCGAGAGAGAGTCATGGACATATACACACTAACAAACGTAGTAAGGTAGATAGCTGGGGGGAAGCAGCCGCAAGGCACAGGGATATTAGCTCGGTGCTTTGTGACAGCCTGGAAGGGGGGGATGGGGAGAGTGGGAGGGAGGGAGACGCAAGAGGGAAGACATATGGGATCATATGTATATGTATAGCTGATTCACTTTGTTATAAAGCAGAAACTAACACACCATTGTAAAGCAATTATACCCCAATAAAGATGTTTAAAAAAAAAAAAAAAAATGTTTTCTTTATTTTTGGCTGTGTTGGGTCTTAGTTGCTGCACGCGGGCTCTTCACTAGTTGCAGCGAGCGGGGGCTGCTCTTCGTTGTGGTGCACAGTCTTCTCATTGCGGTGGCTTCTCTTGTTGAGGAACACGGGTGCTAGGCGTGCAGGCTTTAGTAGTTGTGGTTCGCAGGCTCAGTAGTTGTGGCTCGTGGGCTCTAGAGCGCAGGCTCAGTGGTTGTGGCGCACGGGCTTTGTTGCTCCGCGGCATGTGGGATCTTCCCGGACCAGGGCTCGAACCCGTGTCCCCTGCATTGGCAGGCGGATTCTTAACCACTGCACCACCAGGGAAGTCCCATCATCAACTTTATAATTTACCAAATGAGGATGTTTCAAACCCTAACCACTGTCACTACATAGGTCCTGTAGCCTATGTAGACATGGAAGGGTTACCATCACTGTCACTTTATAAAACAGAGGATGTTAAATGAGCTATAAAAAAATACTATAACAGATAATATATTTGATCATCTGCTGTGTGTCAGATACATTAACCTTACTCCTCCAGCATGGGCAGTGGGCCAGCTGCATTAGCCTCACCTGGAGAAGATTTAGGAACACAGAGTCTCAGACCCCTCCCCAGACCTACTGAACCAGCACTTCCAGTTCACTGAGGCCTCCAGGTTATGAGAATGGGCATTAAAGTTTTAAAAGCCTTCCCCTGGAGAAATGTGACTGCAACTGTGGGACAGACCTGTCAGATCAGAATCTCTGGGGATCTCTGTGTTTTAATAGGCTCTCTAGATGACTCTTATCAACACTAAAGGATGACAAGCTCTGGCTCAAAGAGAGAGCTTTCATTATCTTCATTTGGCAGGTGAGAAAGATGAGCCAATGGGAGGACAAGTCACTTCTCTCGAGTACTTAGTAAGTGACCAGGTGAGGGTTTGAACCTAGGACCTGTGAGTTTGGAGTCCATAGCCCTAACCATTATGCTCTACTGCCACCATCCCTTTGAGCTCTGTTCTCCACTGCACTTAGCAGTCCCCAAGGCTCTTGTTTATTTATTTTCTATCTCCCCATCCAACGCATTGGAATGTAAGCTCCTTGGAAGATCGCCAGCTCGTTCACTGTTGTATTGCCATTTGATATCACTAGAACCTTTAGCAAACACCAGCCTCCCCTGGCGGGCTGGTAAACCCCATGTGCCTGGGCGTCTGATTCAGCAGGTCTGGGCAGGGCTCGAGACTCTGCATTTCTGACAAGCTCCCAGGTGGTGCTGCCCCTGCTGCTGGTCTGTAGATCTTACTGGGATTAGAGAGAATTTATGCCATTTTTCAAAGGCAAAAGAAGTGTGTCTGTGTGTGGGAGGGGAGAGGTTGGCCATCATTTACTTTGTGCCCTGGCTGCCCTTGGTCGTTGCCTGGCATTCTACACACTTTGCAAACTTTGCCTCATTAATCTTCCCCGCCCCAGGAGGGCCTGTGTGACGGACACTGGTGCCTTTATTTCACAGATGGAGAGGCAGCAGTGCTGAGGGAATGTGACAGGCCCAAGGTCACATGGTGAGTCCCCTGAATGAACCGAGAATAGAAACGTCGCTGCCTGCCGCAAAGCCCGGCTCCCCTCACCCCCGTGAACCTGCGAGCCCCTAAGCCTGCAAAGCCTCCGCATGTCCCCTACATCAGTGCCCACTTGCACTGCCTCCCAAATTAGCTTTGTCTCTTTAATCCCACCCTCAGGAGACGCAGGTTCAACGTTAGCACGCAGCACCTTTTGAGTTCCTTGAAACTTGGATTCTGGAATTATTCAAAGTCAAGAGCAGTTAATTATAGAAACATCCGTCTAACGGAAGAGCTGCTTGAGTCTTTGCTACCAGAGGCTGTCCAGGTCCTCCCTATTCTCTTTCTCTGCACGCCTTCAAGGGCTCGTGCATTTGTCCCCACTGACAAGTTGAACATTGACACACTTACTACAGATACAGATGCTCAGTCCTAGAGACCAGAATCCGTGGGGGTCGAGTCCAAGCCCCCATTTCACTAACAAGCTCCTCAGGTGGTTCTGATGCAAACGTTTCCTGGAAAATTCCTAAGTAGAGGAGGTGGACGAGCTTTCAGGAGTGCTAGTAGCTCTCTTCCCAGATACGTGGTAAACAGTCAGGAGGGATGGGGCTTGGGGTAGGGGGAGGGCTTGGACTGCATTCTCTAAGCCGCCTTCTGTGGTTCTCGTAGGACACGATTTAAATCAACAGAGGATGGATTGCGTAGGCGGGTTCCTGGTTCTTCATTAGGCAGAGAATGTTTCTCCATCTGGTTGAGAGTCTGTCGCATTGTATGACTCTAGTGGGCGATGTATTTTGGAATTTACATAAAAGAAAATTTGGTTTAACACATTTTACTTTCCTCATTAGCCAGCACTCGTCTGGAAGAATGGAAAAGTCCATTTGGTTGAGTCAAAATGGAAACTGGCCATTGTAAATGTTAATATGGTCCACCTTTCTTTTTGGTTTTTTTGAGTTGATCCATAGTGTTGGTCTGCTTTTTGGCTTGATGTTAATTGGAATATGGGCTATGGGAACCCAAGCTACAGTAAAATTGGCATCTGGTTTGGTCCTGTAGCCTATGTAGACATGGAAGGGTTAGTTCTGACTGCCTCCATGGTCATTCTAAGTATCTAGTCAACTTGAATATATGATTCCATTCATATGAAATATCCAGAATAGGGAAATCCATAGAGGAAGAACGCATATTAGTGGTTGTCAGGGTCTGGGAGAGGGGGAGAATGGGGAGCAACTGCCTAAAGAGTTTGTGGTTTCCTTTCGGGGTGCTGGCAATGTTTTGAAACTAGATAGAGGTGGTGGTTGTTCAATGTTGGGAATGTACTGAATCTCACTGGATTGTTAACTTCAATATAGTTAATTTTATGTTATGTGACTTTCACCTCAATAAAAAATGGTAATAATAAAGCCATACAACAAATAAGAACAAAACAAACTAACCCCATGTGGCACATCCTTACCTTTTCTCAAAGAGTTCACCCTAATTTAAGGGACCATTAATAACAGATCTTCTCTTTTGCTTCCATATAAAAGGAGTTCTTCTCCCTTTGCCTCATTTATCCTCATATTCAATAATAAAACGTATGAATCATCATCTGTACAGGCAGGTGGTGTAACTTAGCATCGCTTAGAATTCAGGAGGCATCTTTAGGTAGGGAAGGATGTGTGGAAGACTTGGGAGGGCTGGGGAGGGCATATTATAAAACAAAACAGACTTGAATGTGAGGGATCCTCTAAGATAGTCAACTTCAGGTTAATCAAAATGGGAAGCAGGTGTTGTCTTTTCACGCTATTCTAATATGATACTTTGGTCAATCTAGGCCCCCTCCACCCCCTCCCCCTCAACCCCTCTTACACACACCTTGCAGTAAATATACTTTGATTGACAGTGTATTTGAAGTTCAAAGTAATCAGTTCAAATTCATTTTATTCTTATATAATAATGGATATTTATTGAGTCCCTACTACAGATCCCAAACTTGACACGCCTTACCTACTTTGTGTTTCTGCAACACCATGATTCAGGGACTGTTATTATCTCAGTTTTTTAAATAAAGAGGCAAGACTCAGTGATCTGAATGAATTTGCCCAAGTTAACAAAGCCAGCAAAAATAGCAGGGCTGCAGTTAGAGCCCTGGGTGATCCGAACCCCAAAGCCATTACTCTTGACATTTCAGTCTTCTTTGGAGGTCTCTGATGAAGAGTTCTTGAGGGATAGCTATATGGCCAGACTTCCCTACACGCACACAGTGGGCTTTCTGCTTAAAATGATCAACCTTGTATTTTAAGGTGTGGGTTCCTCCTAAAGAGTTTTAGGGTCAGACAGCTCGGTTCAACTCCAGTTCTACCACTTACCAGCAGTTTGACCAAGCTCTACAAAACTATCTTTGCCCATTTTTTTCCTCTGTAAAATGGGCATAATAATGACTTCCTAGCCGGGCTCTTACAAGAATTCAGAGGTGATTTCTCTGGGAATACCTGAGACTGCTCAGTCCCCAGGGCTCACCCTTCTCAGGCCTTGAATCAGTGGCCACCGTCAGTCAGTGTAGGATTCTGGGTCTCGAATCCTCTTTCTCTGCTGAGTAATGGTCTGTAGACAATTGCAGAAATTAAGGAGCATTTGCCTGAACACAATAGCCTCATCGTGAACCAAGAAGTTCTTAATATCCACATAGGAATCTAGTTTTTGTCACAAAGCAGCTATGAAACGGCTTTCTTTTGGTGAAACTATTTTTTTTTTAATCCTCTGCTTTTCAAAACAGCATTTTTACAGTCCCCAAGCTGATTCTCCCCGAATCCCGCACCCAGTCCACACCCTCCCTTGGCCCCGTCTGCCTGGGCAGTGGGACCTGCAGGACCAGGGTGGCCATTCCTGGGAGGTGATTGTTCTGCCAGGGTTAAGTACCTGGAATAGCCTGGCCTCTGGGAGGCCCAGCATATGAGGTGATTGTTTCGCCTTGAGCACATTCTTTGAGAGATCCACATTTCTAATAATTAAGAGCCAAGACGCTGAGGCTGTTGAACTGGCTGCCTGTTGTTTTCTACTGAGTGTGGCGGAATGGCCTGATTTCATTTCCTCATAATTAAAGTATTCCGAATAGCAGTGTGAGTTTTGACCTGAAAGAAGTTATTAGGATAATCTGCCTTTTTCCAGCAAAATGATACACCCAGAAATGCACTTAGTTAAAACCTCTGGTGAGAAAGGTTTTTCTCTCTCCCTCCTTTTTCCCTCCCTCCCTCCCTCTTGCCTTCCTCTCTCCCTCTTTCCCTCTTAGAAATGTGCTGAGACCTCATTAGGCCTATAGTAAGGGTTCATTCCTTATTCTGAGACGTGAACTATAACGCTGTATAAAAACTGCATTAAGTGATCTGACTGAAGTTGGTGCCTCAGTGTCTGCCCCTCTAAATCTTAGAAGGGCTCAGTGTGAAAGAATGCAGATCATCAAATTGTAGGTGAACTGTTGAGGCTGTCTTTTTCTGCATAAGAAAAGTTTCCTTTCAGGCAAGTAGATCTGGATGAAAAGCTTAAGGGTAATTTTCTCTGTAGACATTAGGGATCCTTGATGGTCCTCTCTCTCAGTCTCAATCTCTCTCACTTTAATGTGAATCATTGACCTCAGATATGGCTGTCCTCTCCTAAATTTTATAGGAAGGTTATTGAATCATTTTTCCCTTGATTTCCAAGTTTCCTACCTTAGCCCTGTCTCAGTGAATCACAGCTGTCAAGCTGTATCTCATGATTTTCATCGTAGAGAGGATTCCAGTTCCTAGGCCAGGTCAGTCCTTTCCAAGCCTTGTGCCCTGAGCTGTAGGACTGAGTTGGGTCTGGGGGTGACTTGTGGTCATTTGTCCTTTTAAAAGGACGTAACAGTAGGTCTTTCTCTGCAGGCATCTTAGTGTGTTCAGGGCCATGGGGACCCTGGTTCTTGATTCAGTCTTTCAGTAACTGTCGTTATGAGCAATCAGGGTGTGCTAGCCTCTGCTGGGCAATGAAGGGGATTGAAAGTAGGGGGTGAAGTCGATTGGTTGCTGGTTTAGTAGGTAAGTGACATCGTTGTCCTCAGCAGGCAGAAAAATGGGTCACAAATGTGAGAACAAGCAGCGTTTGCTCCGTGGGCAGCAGAATTGGCCAGTTCAACCTGAATCATACAGCCTGAGCGTGAAGAGGAGACTTGAGGGCTGAACTCTGTGGGTTTCATTTCACTTCTAACAGTTACCCATGTTGTGACCTTGAGCAAGTTACTCCCATTCTCTGGGCCTTGGTTTCCTCTTCTGGCTGAAGATGGGGCGGTTCTCCCTCACCCTCTTTGCCCTCAGCGGGATGCCGAAAGCTTGGCCTCTGTGCAGCGGTGCTGAATCGAATCTCAGAGATAGAGTTTTGGGTGAAGTAGAAAAGAGTATAGCTTTATTGCTTTGCCAGGCAGAGGGGGCCACAGCGGGCTCCTGTCCTAGAAAACTGTGTGTCCCAACCTAGGGGAGTTTGGTGAGGAGTTTTATGGCAACGGTTCAAGGGTGGGGTTGCTGATAAGATTAGGGTGTGTGCAGGGCCTGCATTCCTCACATCTGGTCTCAGATAATCTTCCTGATGAGCTTCTCTGGTTCCTTTAGTGTAGCCTCAGATGGTCTTTCTGGGGCATGAAGAATGCTGACCTCTTAAAGAGCTTTGTTATGTGTGTCCCTTGAGGGGGAACCAGGACCCTGCCCCAAGGCTACACTATTGTTTCCTCCCTTGTCTTTGCATCCCTTCCCTTCCCAAATTAGCAACTGTTTGAATCTACCCTTTGGAACTCAGGGAAGGTCAGGGAGGCTGGAGGCAAGAAATGGGGGACAGAAAGGCTTCCGTGCCCAGGAGCCCCACAGGGTCCTGCTCGGTTTCAAGCACATATCCTCTGCCATCTCTTCCTACCTCTTTCCCTTCACCCTCCAGAATTTCAACACCCTGGTACTAACCTATTCACACCTTCCAGCTTGGAACCCCTGCCTTGACTCCTGACATTTACAATTTCTACCTTCACAGACCTTCTAATTAGGGAAACAGTAGGTTTTATTTTCCCGGCATTTGATACACGACTGTATTATCTTTTTCCCTTTTGATGTCTGTCACTCCATTTAAAACCTACTCCTTTGGTCTAAGGACTATAACTTATGGATGCTCCTTCAATTACAACATTCAGAGAGACCCTTGGAACTTAAGGCATAAATATCTGCTTTTGAGAGCTAAGTGATACCATCTTGGAAATAAGGTCATACCAAACTAGAGTTTTTTAAACAGCTTTATAGAGATATAATTTACATAACATAAAATTTACCAATTTTAATTTTAAAATTCAATTATCTTTAGAAAATTTACAGTCCAATTTTAGAACATTTCCATCTCCCTGAAAACACCCTTCCCCCATGCCCATTTGTGGTCAGTCTGTTTTTCCACCCTCAGCCCCAGGCAACCACTAATCTATTGGCTTGGCCAAAAAGTTCGTTCAGGTTTTTCCATAACATCTTAGAACTTTCTGGCCAACTCAGGATATTGTTCGTAGCAGCACTAGTCACGATAGCCAAAAAGTATAAACAATCCAAATGTCCATCAGCTGGTGAACAGATAAACAAAACTCACCATACCCACACAATAGGATACAATTCAGCAAAAACAAACTACAAAGAGGTAAACAAACAAACAAAAACCCAGAATACTAATACAAGCTACTACATGGATGGATCTCAAAAAACATGCACACATTTTGCTAAGTGAAAGGAGTCAGATACAAAAGACCATATATTGTACAGCAGAAAATACACCTCGACTTTCTGTTTTAGGAGCCTAAACTACTCACTTTTCCACTTTTTCTGCTGAAGGGAGAAATCCAGAAGCCAGAAAGGAGACCCTGGCTTCTCTTGAGCCAAATAAAAAGGCCCATCATTCCTCTTACCTGCGTCTTGCCTTACTTCTCAAAGCCCATTTGGGACCAAGCTCCATTTTTAAGTTAATATGATGGAGAATATATACCATGTCTGCTAGGACCTGGTGGCAGGCAGGGATGGTGAAGCTGATCATTTGTTTTAAACATAAATCATTTGTAATGCATGATTCATCTCTTGCTAGAAGGTACGTGGCACCTTTTACATATGCCGTGATTAAAATTGTGACAACATTTGTAGCTCAGAAGGGAAAAAAAATAATCAGAGGTTTATTCATCAGAATTTTCACAGATTCCACATTTGTGGGATTGGAGATAATACCATCTTAGCCTATTTTAAACTAGCATCCTGGGGAGGGGGATGTTGGTGTGCTGGTGTAATAAGCAAAACAAAGACAAACCAAAAAATTAAGTTATTTTAGAAATGGGCAGATAAATGTCTCCTAAACCTCAATAGTTATATTCACTGACACCATCTTTTATTTATTTATTTTTGTACCTTTCTTCTGTTTATTAAATAATATATATGTGTGGAGGAAAAGTTGGAAAAAAGAAAAGAAAACTATATAAGAACATAAATTCCCTTGTAAAACTCTTACTATCGTGGATACTTGCTAACATCATTCTGGTGGATTCCCTTTGTATTTATTTTTTCCTCTGTGTATGTGAGTACTCAGTTATTTATTTAATTGGGCTCAAACTATATATATATTACTGTGCCCTGCTATTGTCACTTGGCGTTTTATTATGAACATTTTCTTCCACCTCATTAAATATTCTTCAGGAAGGTAAACTTAATGGTCCATAGTAGCCCAACATTTGGGTGTGCCATCACACTTACATTCTCCATCTGTTACACACTAATATTGTTTTGGTTTTCTTTTAATTTTATTTATTTATTTATTTATGTTTGGCTGTGTTGGGTCTTCGTTGCTGCATGCAGGCTCTCTCTAGTTGCGGCGAGCGGGGGCCACTCCTCGTTGCGGTGCGCAGGCTTCCCACTGCAGTGGCCTCTCTCATTGTGGAGCATGGGCTCCGGGAGCCTGGGCCTCAGTAGCTGTGGCATGTGGGTTCAGCAGTTGTGGCTCACGGGCTCCAGTGCACAGGCTCAGTAGTTGTGGCACACGAGCTTAGTTGCTCCACGGCATGTGGGATCCTCCCAGGCCAGGGATCGAACCCATGTCCCCTGCATCTTTGAGGTGAGCTCTTTTCTACATTCTCATTCTCAGGGAACATGTCCTTGTGTATTTTTTGTTTGTTTGTTTTAATAAGACACTATTCTCTCTTCTGAAGCTAAACAAACTTCAGAAGTGTCAGATTATTGCTAAATTTGTCCCCTAGTATTGTTGCATATATTAATACCCTCTAAATATTATTAAAATGGAGTTAGGTATTACTTTCTAGGCAATTTTAATCCAAGTTGCACTCGACATAGGATGGATGGATGGATGGATAGATGGATAGATGGATGGATGGGTGGGTGGATGGGAGAGATGGCTGGACAAATTGATAGATAGATGGATGGATGAATGGTATATTCCAGGTCCCACTATCTAGAGCCTACTTTAGGTGCTGAGAAGAAAATAATTTTTAGTTGAAACTATTGATTAATGACACCATCAGTTCCATAGAACTTGAATTCCGGTCAGAGTTTTAACAATACTTATCCCCCAGATCATTGCTTTACTTCCCTTATCAATCAGGGATAGGCTTGGAAAAAACCTCAGCTGTTATGTTACACACAGCTACTATTTTCTGTGAATTATGGTAGAAAGAATAGGCTCACTCATAATATAAAGATTTAATGTATCAAAAAGAATCAAGTATCAAGTGAAGAGAGTGACCAGAACACCTGTTACTTTTTTCTTTTTTTTAATATATTTATTACCCGGGTTTCTGGAATGGGGTCTTTTTTTTTTTAAGATGTTGGGGGTAGGAATTTATTAATTCATTAATTTATTTTTGCTGTGTTGGGTCTTCGTTTCTGTGCGAGGGCTTTCTCTAATTGTGGCAAGTGGGGGCAACTCTTCATCGCGGTGCGTGGGCCTCTCTCTATCGCAGCCTCTCTTGTTGCAGAGCACAGGCTCCAGACGCACAGGCTCAGTAGTTGTGGCACACGGGCCTAGTTGCTCCGCGGCATGCGGGATCCTCCCAGACCAGGGCTCGAACCCGTGTCCCCTGCATTAGCAGGCAGATTCTCAACCACTGCACCACCAGGGAAGCCCTCACCTGTTACTTCTTAATGGCTAGGAATGCAGTATAATATGAATGGCCCATGAATTTAGTGCAATATACATGTCTGTCTTTTTTCAGACCAAAGGTTTTGCTCTTTGTGATACAGAATCATGCAGGGGGCAGTGTCGCAGAATGGTTATGGGAGAGGACCCTGGAATCAGTTTTCTGAGTTCTGATGACAGATCTGCCATTTGATGGTCATGTGACAAAGGACCAGTGTTTCCTCTTGTGCAGTAGAAATCCTAACACCTGAACGGTGGTGACGGTGTGAGGACTGAAGAATAGAGAGGGCCTGTCACAGAGTAAATGTTAATACAGGCCAGGAGGTGGTGGGCTATCATGTGTCTTATCATTGCCATTATTATTACTCAGTAGTGAAGTCTGGGATGGAATAGAATGGAGGCACTCAGGAAATATGGTGGGTTTGTTAGTTTCCTGTTGCTGCTGCATCAGATGATCACGAATTTGATGACTTAACCCAACAGAAATTTATTCTCTCGCCGTTCTAGATGATAGAATTCAGCATCCCAAATCAGCATCACTGGGTTATAGTCAAGATGCTGGCAGAGCCCGTTCCCTCTGGAGGCTCTAGATGGAGCACTTTGCTTCTTCCAGTTTCTGGTGGCTGCTGGCATTCGTTGGCTTATGGTGTGGCTTCACTCCAATTTACGCCTCCTTTCACATGACCTCCTCCTCTTCTGTTTTGTTTTGCGATACACGGGCCTCTCACCGCTGTGGCCTCTCCCGTTGCAGAGCACAGGCTCCGGACGTGTAGGCTCAGCGGCCATGGCTCACGGGCCTAGCCGCTCTGCGGCATGTGGGATCTTCCCGGACCAGGGCACGAACCTGCGTGCCCTGCATCAGCAGGCGGACTCTCAACCACTGTGCCACCAGGGAAGCCCCTCCTCCTCTTCTGAATGTGTCATGTCTCCCTCTGCCTCTATCTTTTAAGGACACGTGTCATTGGATTTAGAACCTATCCTGATAATCCAGGATAATCTCCCCATCTGAAGATCCTTAATCACATCTGCAAAGACCCTTTTTCCTTATAAGGTAACATTTACGGTCTACATGGAATAGGACCTAATAGCTTTGGGTGGCCATTATTCAGCCTAATACAGTAGGTTACATATGAAACTTGATTTCCCATTTCACAAGGATATGGGTCGTCTTGGAGGTTTTATCATGTTGTCTGCAAAACTGATGTCATCATCTGAGGGGACATTTTCTGAGTAGTGCTTTTTGTTTTCTGCAAGCTCCTTGCCCCTTTCCCCTTTAATATTTGAGTAAGGCTTATTTTATGAATAAAAATGCCTGCAGCAAAAAAGCACTTATTGATCATCTGTGGATCGATATGTAATATTTATATTTCGCTGGATCTTCACGCCATAGTTCAGGTTTTGCTACTCTGTCAATTTTGAAATGATCTGTGCTAATTCCATAGTGGGAAGACCTAGGTCTTCTCTGCCAACTTAATTTTGTCTTCTCATTCCGTGAAGCCTTTCTTATCACCCCCCAGGGGTTGCCAAAGGATGTTTTTGCACTGATAAGGCATAATATAGTTAGTCGATGATACATTTGTTGTAAAAAATTTCTTTTTCCATTGTAGTCCAAAGTTAAATTTCCCCAGTGTTCTGGGGGAAAATAGTGCTTTCTCTGTTTTTGAGTGCGCTTAAAAATACATTTGCAGTCACGATTGCCTGGCTAAGTTATAAATCCTAGATATCAGAAATTTTCTGCTTAAGAAAGAATAAATGAGGGCTTACCAATTAAAGAAAAAAATTACTTGGCTGGGGATAGTAGAATATTTTATCAGTATTATTAAAATTTAAGGGCAGCTAAAACGCCACAGGAGTCGTTGTATAACATTTTGGTTTAAAAAGTTGGCTTAGGGTTAACTGACATTCTTTTCTTCAATTTTACATCAAACAGGGTATTATATAAATTTTTTAAAAAAGAGAGCGGCGTTCTTGTTCAGTTGATTCAAATATAGAGTTTTTTGCCCAAGCCATATGATTTTACCCTTTATATTTAGAAATCACTTTTTTGTGTATCTTGGGTTCCTAATAATACACTTTCAATGTTCTCAAACTAATGTTGATATCACACATGGAATAAATAACCTCACGATTTATTATAAAACAGAACCTTTTAAAAACATAAATATTTTACCTATAAGCATGTCTGCTGTTTATAGAAGAGTATATTTTGTGGATGATCACAGTAGATTTTTCACTCTGATTTTTGTTTTTCTCTATTGTGTTCATTATTGTTATTATTTTTAGTCCATTATTCTTAACAGCTCTCTGGTGTTCTGGTTTATTCTCTGTAGGTCATTGTGACTTCTTTGCAGCCTCATCACAATTCTCCATAGCTTCATAAATAGCCTCCCTGGAAATTGATGATTTCTAGAGAATAACATGGAGTCCTAGGTAGGCACTAAAAAAATAAAAGATTGCCTTTTCAGAAGATGATCCTATTAGGAGAAGCAGAATTCTGTATCCTACATAAGCAAGTTGATGCCTAAGTAGTGTGCATTTTTAAGCAGTCATTTGTGAAATGATGTGGACTTAATGGCAAATTAAAACAACTGCCCGGGCTTCCCTGGTGGTGCAGTGGTTAAGAATCCTCCTGCCAATGCAGGGGGCACGGGTTCGAGCCCTGGTCTGGGAAGATCCCACATGCCATGGAGCAACTAAGCCCGTGCGCCACAACTACTGAGCCTGTGCTCTAGAGCCCGTGAACCACAACTACTGAGCCCACGTACCACAACTATTGAAGCCCACGCACCTAGAGCCTGTGCTCCACGACAAGAGAAGCCACCACAATGAGAAGCCCATGCACTGCAATGAAGAGTAGCCCCTGCTCACCGCAACTAGAGAAAGCCCATGCGCAGCAACGAAGACCCAACGCAGCCAAAATTAATTAATTAATTAATTTAAAAAAAACTACCCACTACGCTCTTTCAAAAAACAAAACCCTCCGATTAAGATGGATCCATGAGAATGTGAAATCAATCCACCATAAACGCTGAGTACCTCCTATGTGAAGGACCCTCGGCTGCTGACCTGAACGGGGCCAAGAAGAGTTGGGAATCCTTTCAGTCCTGAGAACTGTATAGTCTAGAGTGATGGTTCTCAGTGGAGGTGGGGAGGGAAGCAGTTTTGCCCACCAGGAGGACCTTTGCCAGTATCCGGAGACAACTTTGGTTGTCACAACTAGGGCCCAACTAGGGGCGTGATGCTGCTGACATCTAGAGAGTAGAGGCCAGATATGCTGCTAAACATATAGTACAGCGCACTGGACCGCCCCTCACGACACAGGGTTGTCTGGTGCCGAATGTCAGTAGTTCTGAGTTTACAAAATTCTGATCTAGAGAAAGAGAAAAGCACACCTAAAAAGGGTTTTGCTCTTTCAAGCCAGTAATAATAATGCCCTGTTTATTGGGGTTCTAAGGAAGGGAGAGATTCTTACGGGTTGTGTAGGGCTGGGATGTGAAGGTTAGGTGTCACGCTAGAGTTAGGAGGTAGAATTTGCCCTAAAAGATGTGCAGAGAGAACGTGAGGGCATTTCACAAAGAGAAATGGCAACAGAAGCGTTATATTCATAATTCTTATTGATGACTACGGCACACACGCTGACTATTTAGAGCAAACGTACGGCCTTGTACTGTGGTTTACAGGCCTTAGACCAGCCTTGGGACAGCTGTCCTTTCTCAAGGCTCAATCAAAAGTCCAATCTTGTTAAAACTGATTTGAGCTAAACTGGATTGGATTTATCTCTTTGAGGCCCTTGAATAAGAAGTTTTGATTTGATCTGATAGGCAGAGTGGGCTGTGAAACCATTGAAAACTTTTGCATTAAGGAGTTTCTGAGAAAGTTCTTTTACACTCCACTTCCACCCACCTTGTCAGTGTATTTCTTAGAAGATGTTAGGTGTGTAGTTGAATCTTCTCATAGGAATGTCCCCTGGCAGTTGTAGGGCAAAGCCTCATGACTGTGGCTTTGAGTGGTATGTCTCCTGAATAAGTTGGGTATTTCTAATATCAAACAAGGGTAGAGTGACAGGCAGGAGAAAAATGTGATGATGAAGGCAGTATTTTAAGGAGTTTAATTTGGGGGCAAATATGCAAAAGGATTTGGAATGAGAAGAAACAAGAAAGGAAGACCTTTTAAATTATTTATAGGCAGTGGGATTAGAAATTAAGTGACATATACTGGGGGTATAATTATTAAGGAATCTGTAATCTAATCTCTCTCATCTTCCAGTAAGTGACTTGACAAAATGGGGTAAATGTATGGATTGATTGAAATAATTCGCATAAAATACCTGGCCCAGGGGAGGAGTGATTTGAAATTGAGAGACATTTGCTAAAGGTATGATTATTAGAGAACCAATAAAATCGAGTATTTCTCATTTTCCATTGACTGATTTGATACAAAAGTAGTTAATACATGGATTCAAGGAAATAATTCACATAGGATACTTGGCCTGATGAGGGAGTGGTTTTGAACCCAATATCTGGTATATTCCAATTCTGCCAATAGTTAGATGGTGCAAATTAAGCCTTGAATTCTTCATTATCATGAAGATGATAATTAATTACATGTACTTCTGGAGCTTGTCCTGTATGGATACCATGAGATAACACATGTAAAGCATTGAGAACCTTGCCTGAAATCTTATAAGCGCTCAGTAAATGAATATAATAAATGTTAGTTATAATGTTTATCCCATATGTGGATTTAAAGAAAGGAATCATAGTTCACCTTGAGATGTTGACTGTTCATCGCTGTAATAATAAAGGTGCGTGAAGGAACTCAGACGGGGGGTCAGTTATTGTTTTGTTTTTTTTACATTCTTTTTTTTCATATTCTTTTCCATTATGGTTTATCACGGGATGTTGAATATAGTTCCCTGTTCTGTACATTAGGACCTGGTTGTTTATCTAGGGAGTCAGTTTAGAGGTGAGAGATGGAGTAAAGTCAGTTTTACACGCCCAGAATTTAAGATGAAGGCAGAGCACATCAAAGCAAAATGCTTAGTGGGTGTTTGGAGGCTGTAGCCAGTATCTGAGAGAGCAAAGCAGGGTATGCTGCTTTGGAAATCTGTGTAGAGTGAGAATTTGAATAGGAAAGTGTGGCAGAAAGTTTCTGTGTCAGTTCTGTTTAGTCTCTTTTGTTTGTTGTTTGCTTTTCTAACCTCCTTTGGGTCTAGGAGAAGCCATGGAACACAATCCCAGCTGCTGAAAATGTATCAGTCAGCTCTTGCCACCATGGTGTTGTGTAACAAACTATCCTAGGACACAGTGGTTCATATGAGTATATATTTCTTTCTAGTGGATCTGTGGGTTCTCAGTGATATGAGTGCAGTTTGGTCCAAACTGGATTGCAGACTCCAAGCTACATGTTGAGTCTAGATCTTCCCAAGATGTCTTTCATCCTTCTTGGACTAGAGACTTCCTGGGGTATGTTCTTCTCATGGTGGATTGCATGGGGACCAGAGGGCAAGGCCAGTTGTGAAAGCACATTTTTTTTTTTTTTTTTTTGCCGTACGCGGGCCTCTCACTGTTGTGGCCTCTCCCATTGCGGAGCACAGGCTCCAGACGCGCAAGCTCAGCGGCCATGGCTCACGGGCCCAGCCGCTCCGCGGCATGTGGGATCTTCCCGGACTGGGGCACGAACCCGTGTCCCCTGCATCGGCAGGCAGACACTCAACCACTGCGCCACCAGGGAAGCCCAGTGAAAGCACATTTTAAGCTTCCGCTCACACCACATCCCCTAACAATCCATTGACTAGAGCACACTGTAAGGCCAAACCCAAGGTCAAGTGTCAGCATGCCCACCATGAAGACGTGGTAGGGATGTGCTTTTTTAAATAGCGTAACAGGGGAGTGAGGAGTCAGGACTAACCAGACCACAGAGACAAAGGAGGTATGCTGCGGGCGGGGTTTTTTCAGAAAGCTTGTGTGTTCATGAAGAAAAGATACAGAAGCACTGGGACTGCTTCCTTGCCTGTCTTCCTGGCTCCTGTGTGGACTTCCTTGCTGATTGGTGCTGTGGCATCCTTCTTGTGGTCATGATAAACGGGTCAACGGCATCATGGAAACACAGTCTTGACATTGTCCAGTCATAGAAGCAGGGGCAGAAACTGCCTGCCTACAGATTTATTGATGTTTCAGCCCTGAAGGCATGTTTTCTGTTACTTAGTGAAGAGCAATTCTAATGATACAGTAAAGGTAAGAGGAAGGAGCAAAGCTGAAATTCAAGCTGAACCTTGGGTTTCACCTCCATTTGGAGTATGGGAGGGACATGGCGCCTAGCATGTAACGTGTACTCTAGAAATGTTTGTTGTCTTGAATTGATTCAAAGGAGTCAGACAGGCCACGGTCCCTGCTACTCTTTACATCTATTATGCCACTGCCAGGCCATTCTCCTTTGCTCCTATCCCAGAGAAAACCACATCGCCAGCAGCATAATAAGGACATTTTATTATCATGTTCTGAAACCCTAGGGTTGATATCCAGCCGTTCTAAACAGAGAAGTTTTCTGTCAAAGAGATTTCACTTAGGGCTAAGCATGACTGTATTCAAACTCCTGCGACCCAGGGAGGAAGTCTTTATTTACCATTCTTCCTAGTTGTCAATCTCTAGATAGGTATGCACTTGTTATTTTTTCCCCTCCCTTAATCTTCTCTGATATTCACAAAGAAAAAAAGTTTGTGTTATGAAAGGATGACCTGATGTTGGTGAGTAAATTCTTCTCTCATAGGTCATTTTACGATTAGATTCTTAGATGAATATCATTTCCATCTCATATATACAGTTAGGAGTAATCTCACGCGGTAGTAAGCTCTAGAACTGCCTTTGAAATGGGAGGCAGTGAGGGCATAAGTATCACCTTTTTGTGTCTATGTAGCATTTTGACCCTCATTGCGCATGAGAATGATAACAGTTACTGTATTGATACATATAGCTGTTTATTGCTCATTTTTATGAATGGAACATAACCAATTAAAATCAGTGGCATAAAGTCTTCTTGGAGATGGGCATAGCTTGCAGACCACTAAACACTGCCTTTAGTTCAACCTTTCTGAGACTATGTTTATCAGACAGTTAATGAGACCGTATCCACCTTGTTTTTTGGCACTAAACCCCTTTGAATTTTATTTCAGAAGCTATTATAGTTTACGATGACTAACATCTAGGGTTCTTATGAGAAATCAGTGACACACAGTGAGATAGAATCTTCAAATTTTAGGATTTTATTTCCCAATAAAATTTAATAAATGAAAATTAGAAAGGCTCTCACAGGCTTGCAGACTTTTAATTTTTCCAGAGAAGGACATAAGGCAAAAATAGCTATTTACCATCATGATAATTTTATAAAAGAAGTTGAATTCAAGCCATGTAAAATAGGAGGGCTATCATAACTGATAATTGATTTAGATTTATGAATTGATTTATGAATTAACCCCTTAACCCAGGGGTTGGACAGTAGTAGATGTTGTAGTGTCTCTGTAACATCCATTTTATTCCTCTGCCCTTGCATAGCAGACAGTTGACGGAAAAGTGCTGAGATGAATTCCAGGTGTCACATATTCATCTAAACCAACGGTCACCAGACTTTTTCTGTAAAGAGCCAGGATTTTGGCTCTATGGGACATGCCGTCTCTCTTGCAACTACTTACTCTGCCATAGTGCAAAAGCAGTCATAGGCAATCCAGAAACAAATGGATTTGGATATAGTCCAACAAATATTTATTTACAAAGTTTATTTGCAAAACTAGGTAGTGGGCTGGGTTTGGCCTGTGGGCTGTGATTCTCCAACTCCTGGTCTAAACCACGTATGTAATAATCCCCAGGTACTGGGGCCTCGGCCATCCTGAGCTTTGGGATAATCCCAGCCCACAAAGATTGGTTTAAGAATAGGAAAAGGACACAATATGCGCTGATGAGACATAAATGTCTCTTTCTAGCAGCTACTGATTGTTTTCTTTTTCCCAGGAGGAAGATAGTCCCTTGCATTTCAGTGGAGATGGTCATACATAGATATGACAACCACATCTGCTGCAGCCACCCTCCTACCTGCCTGGAGATGAAGCCAGTGCAGGGAAGTAGAGGAGCAGAGTAAAGAGAATCAGGGAGAAATTAAGCAAGATCCATGGGGTTGTGTAAACACTGAAGCACCCACCTTGAGGTTTCCAGTTAGGGGAGCCACTATATTTTATTTCTGTTTGATTCAGTTTGAATCAGGATTTCTGTTTTCTGCATGAACACCTATCCCTACAGATAGAGGAGAAAACAGAACGTCCATGAATAAGATGTTAGCAGGGATTTGAAGAAGTGGGAGAGCAAAAAAGAGATGAGAGGAGGTCGGGAGAGAGGGGGAGACGGGTGCTGGAACCTGTGTGTAAGGTGTTGAGGAGATCATCTCCAGTGGCAGAGGCAAGAAGTACTTTCAAGAGCCACAGTATTAAACATTCACTTCCAAGTAGTGTGAGTGTGTGAGACGTAAAACCCCTCGGCCTCTCTGAAACTTCAGTACAGTCTGGTGCTCTCACCAAAGCCTTTTGGGAGTAGCCGTGGATAAATCAAGCTAAGATGCTGAGTTCCATTCCTGGGTAAGTTAGATCCAGAGCTAAGGGAACTTGTATGGGAAGGGTGAGAGTTGAGGGGATGTAGAGAATTAAAGCCGGAAATGACTATGACAGGGTACATTTCTGGGAATTTGTGGACATCTTTCAAAGGACACCAAACACAAAATCAAAGATACGTGACAGGGCTTCCCTGGTGGCGCAGTGGTTGAGAGTCCGCCTGCCGATGCAAGGGATGCCAGTTCGTGCCCCGGTCCGGGAGGATCCCGCATGCCGCGGAGCGGCTGGGCCCGTGAGCCATGGCCGCTGAGCCTGCGCGTCCGGAGCCTGTGCTCCGCAATGGGAGAGGCCACAACAGTGAGAGGCCCGCATACCGCAAAAAAAAAAAAAAAAAAAAAAAAGATACGTGACAATTACCTTTAAAAATCAAAGAACAGGGTCACCTTAGTTTACATTTCAAATGATCAGAAGTAGTAACAATGTCTACCATGCCGTATTTGATCACTTTCTAAAAGGAGTTACATTTAAAATATTTAATACAATTTGGAAAAAAAAGACATGGGCAAGTTTTCTTGAAAACTTTCTACATATCCTGCTCGCTTTCATCACCTAATTTCCTTATTACCACTGTGATTAAATGTTTTCTTCTAAATGTAAAATAGGGGTTATAATTTAGTTGGTGATAAGTACAATATTTCTAATAAGACTACAGGATGGATACCTGAAACTTTTGAATTAGCAGCTATGAATAATTTTAAAACCTTTTTGGAGACAATTTTGGACTTTCAGAAGAGTTGCACAAGTAGCGTAAAGAATTCCTGTGTACCCTTCACTCATCTTCTCTGAACATCTTACATAGTCATAACACAATAATTAAGACTAAGAAATTTACATGGGTACAGTGTTGTTCACTGACATAGACATTTCCCTAGGATTTTACCAGTTTTTACTTTTGTTCTTTAACTCTTTCACTCTCAGGATCCAATTCATTAACCACATTGTATTTAGTTGTCATATGACCTTCGTTTCCTCCAATCTGTGGAAGTTGCTCAGGTTTATTTATTTGTTTGTTTGTTTATGTCTTGCATGGATTTGATACTGTTGAAGAGTGCTTGTCTTTTTTTTTTTTTTCTTTTGGTACAATATCCCTCAGTTTGGGGTTGTCTGCTGTTTGTCCTTGTTTAGACTGAAGTTACCTATGATTGGAAAGGATGCAAAAAGTGTTGAGTCCTTCTCAGGGTACCACATTGGAGGACACCTAAGATCTGTGTATCTTATTCCTGGTGATATTATCCTCGATCATTTAACTGCGGAGGTGTCTGCCAGGTTTCTTCCCTGGAAGTTTACTGTTTTTCCCTTTGTACTTAATAGCACAATAATTTATTACTTTAGTGTTCTCACCATGATTTTCTGTTTCTCTCAACCCTTTTACATGTATTAATTGGAACTCTTCCGTAAGGAAGAATTTTCCTTTCTTCTCCATTCTGTTATTTAGTTGTTTATATCATTGGGAACTCAATAATATTTTTTTCCTTTGGATTACAGTCTAATTTTGTCATTATTTTTGTTGCTCAAAGTATTCCAGTTTTGACTCTTGGGAGCTCCTTCTGTTTGGTTCTTGTGCCCTTTAGACATACCCACTTTTTTTTTTTGAGCACTTCCTAAATTTTTGGCACCGTAAGATGCTCCAGGCTCATCTTATGTTTTCTCTGACCCATCCCTGGAATCAGCCCCTTCTTCAAGGAACTCCAGTTCCTTGTGTTAGCGAACAGTGTTTAGAAACCAAGATCTGAGCAGAGGGGTTCACATTGTTACTGGGATGTCAGTGCTTCTGGGCCCCGTCAGTAGATCTACAAAAATATGTGAATGTACACATCTGTATGTATGTGTACAGATATCTGTGTTTACTTTTGTATCAATATCTGCATATCTATTTTTAAAACGTGAGTTAATACTGATGTCTCTGACTCCAGTCCATCACGTAGGGATTAACTTTTCCCTTTTACTTATTTGGAACTTATTTCTCTGACAGTGAGAAACCTGGCTCCCACTATATAATATATTTACTTATTTGTTCTAATATTCATATAGCTTTAGAATTGTTGACCTATACTCCTGGGATAAACAAATATATGAACTACTGTGTTTGTGTACACATCGTTTTGTTTAAGTATCCCGTCAGAACAGTTTCCCAAAGCTACTTTCCTTTCTTTCTCATACCTTTCAGTGTGGTTATGTGATTCATTTGTAGCACAATTAAATTTCTTTGTCACAGTGTGTATTCCTTCTTGATTTCCTCCCACACTCTTATTGATTTTTTAAAATTTTACATACAGTAAAATTCACCCTTTGTAGTGTTCAGTGCTACCGATTTAGGCAAGTACGTGAAGTCTGTATCCCCCAGCACGGTCCCATGGAAAACATTTCCATCATTCCCAGACTTCCTTTGCAGTCAACCCCCCTCTCATCCCCACACCCATGGGCAACCCCTAATCTGTTTCCATCCTGTAGTTGTGTTTCCATCTATTTTGCCTTAGCTGTAAATAATTTCGCTGGTTGAAAAGTTAATTGCCTTGCAAATTTGGTTTTCTTATTTAGAAGAAATGATTATGCAGATGTGTGCTACCAACAAGAGCCACCACATTTTGCTGTGAATCTCGTAATAATATTAATTCCTACAGCTATTGAGCACATATGTTTGTGTTGGACTGTACTTAGCTTGTTTATGGCCAATATGATTTACTGTTCATACTCATCCTTCTGATAGATACCACTATTTTCACCAAGGCTCAGAGAGGGTCAGTAACTTGCCCAAGTTTATTCAGCTGGAAGTGATGAAGTCGTTATTTGAACCCAGGTGGTCAAACACTTTCCACCGAACTTTTCCTCACTCCACTATGGTGCTTCCTCACACAATAACGAATGCTTATTGGATGTGTAAATATTGGGTCAGATACTAGATATTGGGTCCAGAAGTGTCTCATGCATTATCTCATTTGATCCTCACAGCAGTCCCTTGATATCAGTGTCCCAGTTGTCCCCATTTTGCAGACATGACAGAGGCAGAGAGGACTGATGTTCCTGTCCTGAGACCACACGGCTGGTTACGGGATGGCTTTGTTTCAGTCCTGAGACTGCTTTACTCCAAAGTCTAATTACCCCTAATCACTGCCTCTCTGAATCAGGGTAGGACTTTAAGAATTGAAATGGATTGTGTGCCGGTATAAGTGACAATGAATGAAAAAAAATGTTATTAATGATTCAGTGGAGGGAGCGGGCTAGACGTGTGGGCAGTGGAACGAAGTGCTGTCAGTCTCTGTCTCCAGCAACGAGGATAATCGGCAGAAGTGAAAACCATGTGGTCAGCATAGGAATCTTGGAAGATACTGTGTGGAGATGACAGCTGAGAGTGTTTGAGGATGTAGATTCCAGGACCAGAGAAGATGAGAGGCAGGGATGCTGAGTCTGGACCAGCTTTCCTGCGCACTCCCCAGGTAGCTAACCCCCGTAACACTCCATCAGGGTGGTTTGTTGAAATCCTCAAGGGTCGTGGAGGTTCTGGGTCTACAGGTTCTAGTATTTCAACATATTTGGGTGCTTACTTGGCTGTGTTCTCACTGTGTGACCTTGGTCACATCACACAAGGTCTCTGTGCCCCATTTCCTTATCTATAAAGTCTTCTCCCGTCTATTATAATGCTGTTTCCAGGGCATTCAAATGAGAGCAGAAGTGCATCCCTGAGTTCGTCCACAATGAAAGGAAGCCTCTCTGGACTTTCTCAGTGTTTCCCACACTCGCACTCTGCTCTCGGCTTTGGGGTGACGGTGACATGTGGCTTCCCAGGCGCTTGCTTGTTGGCAGAGATGCCCGGGCCTGATGTTTTCCTGCCCGATACACTCAAGACTCCCTTTGTAGTGAGCTGAGCAGACTGGCACTGGATTTCCTTCCAAAGAAAACAGACCTTGGGATTCTTGATCTTCTTTTCTTTTGTATTTTTATCGAGGCAGCATTCACAAAACATAAAGGTAAGCCATTCGCTATTTTTAAATGTGTGATTCAGTGGCATTTAGTACATTCACGGTCTTGTGTGACCACCTCCACTATGTAGTTCTGAGACATGTTCATCACCCCAAAAGGAAAGCCTGCAGCCGTTAAGCAGTTCCTTCCCATTCCTTCTCCCGTTCTTTCTTTCTTTATGGATTTTCTTTTTTTTTTTTAATTTATTTATTTTATTTATTTTTGTTTGGCTGCATTGGATCTTCGTTGCTGCGCGTGGGCTTTCTCTAGTTGCAGAGAACGGGGGCTACTCTTCGTTGCGGTGCACGGGCTTCTCGTTGCAGTGGCTTCTCTTTGTTGTGGAGCACGATCTCTAGACGCACGGGCTTCAGTAGTTGTGGCACGCAGGCCCTAGAGCGCAGGCTCAGTAGTTGTGGCACACGGGCTTAGTTGCTCTGCTGCATGTGGGATCTTCCCAGACCAGGGCTCGAACCCATATCCCCTGCATTGGCAGGCAGATTCTTAACCACTGCACCACCAAGGAAGTCCCTCTATGGATTTTCTAATTCTGTATATTTCATAGGAAAGGAATCATACATTATGAGGCCTTCTGTGCTCTGGCTAATAATTGCACTGAGCATCACGTTTTTGAGGGTCTTTCACCTTGTAAATTTTATCAGTACTTCATTCCTTTTTATGACCGAATCGTATTCCATTGTAGGGGCGTGTGGCATTTCATGTACCCATTCATCACTTGATGGCTGTTTGGGTTGTTTCCACCTCTTGGCTGTGGTGTACAGGTATTTGAACATGCGTGTACAAGTGTTTGAGTCCCTGTTTTCGAGTCTTGTGGGTACAGAACTAGACGTGCAATTGCTGGGTCACGCGGTATAACTCTGCTTAACTTACGCAGGAGCCGCCAGACTGTTTCCCACAACAGCTGCACTGTCTTCCATTCCCGCCAGCAGTGGTCAAGGGTTCCAGTTGCTTCGGAAGCTTATTCCTCTGCAGTGAATGGAACCTCCCTTCCCTCCTTAGCCATCTTGCTTCTCGTGGGATCATGGGCAGGCCACGTAGGTTGTCTGAGCCTCAGTTTACACATATGTGTAATAGATAAATCGTAGTACCTACACTGTGTTTTTTTGGTGAGGATTATTCAAGTAATCCATCTTGGCTCAATGCCTGTTAACTTTATAATGAATATTATACTTTTTTGTTGTTATTTTGCTTTTCCTTCTTGGGCTCTTCTATTCTCCTATAGCCACTGCGCTTGCAGCCATGGCTGCAGATGGCTGAGTGTTCTTTCTGCAGCTCGGAGCTGTGCTTTTCATTTTTCTGGGCAGACATCGTCAGTTCCAGTGCTACCAACACCCACTGTAGTTGCCCTCACTTCTTCGTAAACACATTTTTAGTGTGAGGGGATGCAGACTCCTGGGTTTGGGGTGGAGGCTAGTGAAGAGTGGAGCGGAGGGTGAGGAAGACTGGGGCTGTTTTTGTAGTGGGAACAAGACAGCTTGTTCCCACTACAAATTGGTCTTTATTGTTTCTTGGAACTCTTAGGTCTCATCTTCCAAAAATGCATTTTGTAGTTTTGCGTTCCGCTTTATTATTTATCTGTGTGTGTCCTAATGTAACAAAGAATAACACCCCTAAATAAAAGAAATCTTCATGTCCAACTGTTGGTGTGTCGGGAGAGGGGGGCTGTTTGTCCTGCAGTCCGCACAGGCACAGCCTTGCCCACCCATTGGAGTGAGTGCGTTGAAGTTTCACGTGCATCAAACTTCGGGATGCACAGACACCTCAGGGGAGCTGGTCAGAACATAGGGTTCCAGGCTCTAATCTGAGATAGAGACTCCATATGTCTGTGGTGGGGCTCAGGCGTCTGTATTTTTAACAAGCGTCCCTGGTGAGTCAGATGTAGCGGGTGAGTCTGATGGTGGATCACCTTTTCAGAAACTCCATGCCAGAAGATACTGTGTGAAATCCTGCCTCCAATGTCCTTCTCTTCATTCAGGCCATTCCCATACCCAGCACCCCTGGACCCCAGCTCCTAGGAGGACCCTCAGGATCCCACCACACCGTCCTTGTGTTCTTGGTGTGTTTGACAACACCCTTCCGTTTCCTTGTGGAGTGTCCCTGGCTTGTGCCAAGGAGCATTTCTGCTCGTCCTTATAAGGTTCATCCCAACTGTGTGCATCCTTTCTCTCTGGCACTTAGCACAGCATGGTGTTCACAGGGTGCGGCAGCTTTTGGAGTCAAGGGTGCCTGGGGCCAATCCACCTCCTACTTTTACTAGCTGTGTGAATTTGAACAAGTTCATTAATCTTTCTGAGAGAGGTTCCTGCTCTGTAAAGACGGGGTAATTAACACTACCTGTCTCTGTAGGTTGACTGTGGGATGAAATCAGACAACGCCTGTGAAATGTCTGGGACGGAGCTCGTGCTCGCCGAATGCTCGTATTATTTTTTAACGTCTTTTGCTTGTTTGGTTGCTTCCTCTGCTACTCTGTGAGCTTCTTGATAGTGGGGAAGACTCCTTAATGATCTGTATATCTTCATTACTTATCAGAGGGCCTAGTGTCCAGAAGGTGATCAAACACACACGCACACGCGTGCATGCACACACAACTTTAAAGGATTTTCTGTGCAGCGGGGGTGAACAAATGAATTTTATGAATCCCTTAACTCCTGTCTTTGCTGTTTTCATCTTTTTCAAATTGGAGTCCATCTCTTAAGACGTACTCTGCCTTGAAGCCACCTTCCTTCACTGGCTACTTGTTGGGCTTACATTATGCTGAGTGTGTGTTCCTTGCAGTATCCTCTTCCCATTAACGACTGACCGACAGTGGGGGGCGGGTGGCCGATGTGCTGAGTCAGCACCCTGGGGGCTCACTGGCTCTCCCCTCACTGAAGGGGGAAGAGTAACTCTATCTTTCCAGTTAATGGGAAGAGAAGGCCACGGGACCTTTGTCATTCGTTCTGCAGGGTTGCAGAATGTGATCCGTGTGCCAGTGTGTGCGTGTGTAGGTAAAAATATATTTTCCGATTAAAGTGCCAAGTGTTTTGTTACAGCAGCCCGTGCAGACTAGATTGCAGACTAGGTGGATGGTCCCTGTTGTGAGGAAAGTCTCCTCTCGGACAGCTCTGCCCAACTGCCACCCAGCAAAGCTTGTTGTGGATGACTGCCTCTCTTGGTCACATCTTTTCCTCGATCAGCCCCCAAGTCCCTCACACTCCCTACAATTATTACAATTTTTGGTCTTATCTGAAAGTACAAGTATAATTCACTAGACAGAGGGGAGAGGAGAAGAGGTGGGGTCTCATCATGCAGGCCTCTTGTCTTCCCGGTTGAGATGGAAAAGCAGTAGAATGGGCATTGAGGACCCTTGTGTTTGCCAGAACTGGGAGGGAGCATATCGTGTGTCTGCTTTGGCACGTGGATCAGCCTTCCAAGAATCGGCGTCATCTGTGTTTGCCCCTGGACATTTTACACTGATGAGAACCCCTTGAGTGGTTAAAACTGTATGAGTGGCAGGTGCCTGGAGTGCATTTCTCATTGGCCAAGGATTAAATATGTGGGAAAGTGTGCACCCAAAGCTGCTTTGGCCTCATTGTAGGTTCTGAATCCAAGTGAAAAGGCTATGGAGTGGGTCACAGTCAGCGGAAATGCGTCCCTAAGCTGGACTGATGGTTCGGATTGATCAGAATTCACAGGAAATGGAGTAATGCAATTACTGTCTTTGAGCAGCTCTCTGTAGGATGTTCTCACAGATCAGTGGCAAAGGGTTAGTAGGCGATTTTCTTCCCCATTATATTGTGAGATATACAAACCTTCCTACTGATATTGCTGGGGAGAGATTTTCTAAAGGATTATGAGACTGCTTTTAAAAAAAATGATTTCCAGTTAAATACCTTTCAGTATGAAAATGGTAAGGCTATAAGGAATGGGGGAAGTTCCTTCAAAATAATTGCTTCTCAAGGAGTGTAGTTTGATTGTCTTATAAACAGCTTTAACTCATTCATTTTTCTTGCCTATGATAAATGAGAAAGGAATTCTGCGATTCATTGAACAGTCAGATTTCCAATATGGTGTTTACTTGCATTTTCTATTTCTACTGCAGCCAGGAATTCAAACCCAAAGGACTAAATACCCCATTCAAAGTGTAATGGAGAATTAAAGAAAAAAAGAGAAGTTCACCAGTAATTGAGGAAGACTTCAAAGTTTCCAAATGATATTCACAAGGGCCAGCAAACTAAGCAAAGGCAACCTCAAGTCTGTAGGCCGTTGGAATTATCCTCTCTTACTTTCCTGATGGGGCCACGAGATCAATTTCTCAACAACCATCATAGCTAATCGTGTCCACTTCGTGAATGAACCTTTCCTATGTGCCAGGCCCAGTGCTTGCTCCATTATTTTATTTAATCTCGACAACTCCTTCAAGTAGAAATTTTCATTCATCCCATTTCATGAGGAGAAAACAGACGTGGGCAGTTAATAAGGAGCCCACGGTCACAGGGCTAGTAAGTGGTGGAGTCAAGGTCCATCTTCCATGTAACTTCAGGCCCATAGTCCGAGTCACAGTGTGCACTCCCAGGAATGCTTACCATTGATTTACCTCCCGTAACTTAATACATATGTTCAGGGATCTGGCTCCCCCATTGGCTTTGAGTAGAGCAGGGATTTTTCCCTCCCCATCTGAGAACTCCACAGCTCAAGGGCGTAGTATTCGCATAATAGTCAACATGTATGTATGTCAAGGGTCTAGTAGAGACCAGGTACTGGGCTGGGGGCTGGGAAGCAGAGGAGAGACCACAGAGACGGCCCCCGCCCTCGTGGAACTTACGTTCTCATGGGGAGACAGACCACAAGGAAGTAAATGCCTCAGACACCGGTGGCCCCTTGTGACAGATTCTAGGGAAGAAATCAACATGATTATGAGCTAGAAAACAGCAGGTAAGGGGCAGTGGAGAAGGCTCTCTGAAAAGACGGTGTTTCTGCTCAATCTTGGAGAGAGTGGAGGAGCAGGCCTTGCCTTGCCAACAGCTGTGGGAAGAGCATTCCAGGCAGAGGGAACAGCACATCCAAAGACCCTGAGATGGGAATCAGGTTGACATGTGTGAGAAACTGAAAGGGGGCTGGTGTGGCTGGAGTGACAACGTGTTGAGACAGGCAGCCTTGGTGGGATTCAGTGGTTTGGCTTAAAAGGGCAGAACAAACATATTCTGTATCCCAGGTTATTTTCCGTCTTTCTCCCTTAAAAAATTCTCTTTCTGCCTTGCTTTTCTCCTGCTCCACCTAATTCGAGTACCTGCTTCAGGGGCTCTTGATGAAAACATATGACTCTGTTGATCTGGGCCTTTTAATTCAAGAAATCTTTGAGCATCACATGCCAAACCCTGAGGTAGGTAGTGCGGGGGCTCAGAGAAGTGAAGCGACGTGTGTGTGGGCCTTGGAGAACACATAGCTTTGAATTCCAAGGGTGAAAATGAAGCTGACCTTGTGGAAACGGAGCTCAGGTTAGGTGGCGATAAGCCTGTAAAGAAGATTCATGTGGGACCTTTTCAAATAATTCTGTTCCCCGGTCAATTTAAACCACCCTGCCTCCTAGCCAGCACAGTTTACGGCTTTGTTCCCATCATAGATTTAGAAATCAAGACCCAAGAAAGGTCACACCATTAAATAAACGTTTAACACTCAGAGAGAGATGGGACGTTAATAACACATTCTCACTGGAGTGACATTAACTTGAGACTTTCGTAATAGCTACTTTGGTTTGCATTTGTAAAACTTAAATCTTTTTTTTTGTCCCGTATGTTTGGTGAGACAAGGGAAGTTTTTGGCCTAAGCCTTTTTCTATTTCAGAGAATTGGATAAGGGAAGCGTGTATTGATCACCATGCTTGGGGGTGCTGGAAATGTGTTTGAAAACCGCTAAGGTCCAGTGTTTCTCCAATTTGTTACGCTTAAGGATAGAGCTGGCTGCCCGATGCAATAGCCATTAGCTGCACGTGGCTACTGAACACTTGAAATGTGGCTGGATCAAACTGAGCTGTGCTCGTTACGGGTAAAATACAGGCTTTTGAAGACTAAGTGTGAAAAAATAATGTCAAACATCTCAGTAATCTTTACATTGATCACTCAGTAGAGTGATCATTTTTGGATATATTCAGTAAATGCAATACATTACTAATAGGATTTCACTTGTTCATTTTTGCTTTTTATTTATTTATTTTTTTGGCAGTACGCGGGCCTCTCACTGCTGTGGCCTCTCCCGTTGCGGAGCACAGGCTCCGGACGCGCAGGCTTAGCGGCCATGGCTCACGGGCCCAGCCGCTCCGCGGCACGTGGGATCTTCCCGGATTGGGGCACGAACCCGTGTCCCCTGCATCGGCAGGCGGACTCTCAACCACTGCGCCACCAGGGAAGCCCTTGCTTTTTATTTTTAATGTGGCCGTTAGACAATTTTAAATGATATGTGGCTTGCATTCTATTTCTGTTGGATTGTCCTACTCTAAGAAGACTTCTGCATCCAGTCCTGATGCTATAACTGATGCCAGGCTTCTCCTCCTATTGAAAACAACTGTAAAACTGAATAAAATGTATGAGGCTGTTCTTTTCAGGCCTCCATCAAACTGGCAGTGCAGTTCTGTGATCCCGGAGAAGGGGACACACATACTGAGCCTCATAAAGCCCTGGCTCTCTGTCCAGGAGCCCTTTTTCTGCTTCAGAGCAGGTGAGAAGCACCAAGCAGAGGGAGCATCTCACTGAACTAAGAGAGAGGTAGAGACTGGAATTCTTGGCTTCTGAAGTGGAATTTTTGGGGCAGTGTACCAGAAAAGAGGAATATGGGCAGGGGAGTACTCATGAATCTTCATGGGGATTTACTGTAGGTCCTTCCTTGGCTGTGGGCTGGGCTATGCATGAACAGGGCGAGACTTAGCAGAGACCACTTAACGCAGGGCTGGGATCCATCTAATCAGGGTTTGGGGCGGGTGTTGTTAAACATCCCGTACAGTCAGCTGTGTCTCCAGAATGGCCGTGCCTTATAAGTTCTTATTCTACTAGAATAAGGCCACACCATGTGACTCAGTTCGAGGTGGAAATATACCCAATGGCCAAAGAATAAAACCAAGATCGACAGGATCAAAATAATTTTCTAGTAATGTAGCCATCTGTGTGAATAAAACTCAGCATCCTTTAAAAGAAGGTAGCATAATCTAGACTCTTATAAGACATATCCATGTTGTCCAACATGCAGTAAAAGTTGCTAAACCTATGAATGAGCAGGAAAGTGTGGCCCACAAGCAAGATAGAAAACAACGTTAACAGAGACATCAGATGTGGCATGGGTGTTAGAATTATCCTCAACCATTTGGAAACCAAACTAGAAACTTCTAAATAACCAGTGCTTTAATGAAGAACGACTCACAAGGAAAATTATAAAATATTCGTAAATGATTGATTCTGAAAACGCAGCATATTAAAATTTGTGGGATGCAGCTAAAGTAGATCTAAGAAGGAAATTTATAGGAAATTTCTTCATGGTAGAAAATGAACCTTGACCTATACCTCACAGAAATTAATTTGGAATAGTTCATAGATCTAAATGTTTAAAATGATAAAGATTCTGGAAGAAACCATAAGAGAATATCTTTGCAATCTTGGTGTACACAAAAAAACACTCATGATAGAAGGAAAAAAGATAAACTGGACTTCATTAAAATCAAAAACTTCTTTCAAAGGTATAAAGCAAATGAAAAGGCAGACTATGGAGTGGGAGAGTATATTCACAATTCTGCTATCTGCCAGAGGACTTATATTCTGAATATATAAAGACAACCCGCTGCAAGTGGGAGAATGACTTGAACGTACATTTCATATCAGAGGCTATAAGAATGTCTATTGAGCATATTAAAAAGTGCTGGAGATTGTGGTCATTATGAAAAACTCACAATGAGATACCACTTCACACCCACTGGAATAACTGAAAAACACACAAAAACCCCACCAAATGCTGGTGAGGGTGTTGAGGACCGGAAACTCTCATCCATTGCTGGTGGGACTGCACGGTGGCACAAGTGCTTTGGGAATCTGTTTGGTAGTTTATTTTATAGTGAAACATCTGTTTCCCAGCAATTCCACTCTTCAATAATTGCTTAAGGGTAATAAAAGCATATAACCCCCCACTGACAGATACACACACATACAGTAGTAAAGGTTATTGCAGCTTTATTCATAATAGACAAAACTGGAAGCCCACAATTCAAATGTTCATCAGTGGAAGAATTGGTAAATACATTGTGGTACTCATGAAATTTAATTAGTAGTCTCAGCCATGTGAAAAAGTCTGACTAGTGATCTATGAACTGATGTAGGTGAATCTCAAATACTTTAGAAAGAACATAAGGGGCCAAACACAGAAGCATGTGTACCATATGTTTTCATATATGTGATGTTCAAGAGTTGACAACGCAAATGAATGGTGAGAGAATTCAGAACAGTCATTGCCTTTAGAAGTCTGCGTACCACACTGGGGTGATGGAATGATCTACACTTGATTAGTGTTGGCTAGATGGGTATATGCATTTGTCAAAACTCAAAAACATTATGAGCCTAAGATCTGTGCATTTCACTGTGTGTACAATGTTTCTTAAAAAAAAAAAATTCCTGAAAAATACTCTAAAACAGGGGTCAGCAGACTATGGCCCACGGACCCAGTCTGGCCCATCACCTGCTTTTATAAGTCATGTGTTATTGGTGCAAAGCCATAATGATTTAACCACATATTGTCTATGGCTGTTTGTGCACTGGAATGAGTGGAGGAGTTGAGACTGTATGGCCAGCAAAGCCTAAACTATTTATTATCTGGCCCTTCCCAGAGAAAGCTTGCTAACCCCTGCTCTAGAATAATTGTTTCAATGAAACCCACCCTCAGGCATTCTGATGCAGAGGCTCAGAGCTGAGGGCAGAAACCTACAATTCCATCCCACTCCCCAGATGGCTCCAAAGCGGGAGGAACTGGATGGGCAGGGAGTACAGAGTTGATCCTTTCAGGAGTCACCGTGTTGATACATAGCTACTGTCTCTGGTCATAAAGTTATTTTACTGACTAATCTAATTTGCTCTTGCTGGAGTTTTTTTTTTTTTTTTTTTTTTTTTTTTTTTTTTTTTTTTTTTTTTTTATGTACATAGTATAGATGTGTCCTTTCAAATAAGAATGGACTTAGTTAACGGAGGAAGGATATGTGACTGTTAGTTCTTTCTTCAGCCATATAAAGTAAATCACAGTTGTTTCAAAGAACCTACATAATATGAATATAAACACAAGCATGTATCAGTGCATGACATATAAAAATAAAGACAGTGGAGACTGTTGCTTTCCAAGAGGTCTCTGTCTGTGCATTTTGTTGCCTGATTTTTTGTTTGTTTGTTTTGAGAGAGTGCTTCAGAGGAAGCAAGTTATTATCTTCCAAATCATTTAAAAGTGCCTTCTTTGGAGGTATTGGATTGGAAGAGGACACTTCTGTGTTGCCGAGGCCCATTTTTCACGGGGCTCTGCTCTCCGGCAAGATAGGCTGTCACAGCAGTTGTTGCATCATTCATCTCTGCCGGCAAGACTCGCCTGATTGCTCACCTGCTCAGCAGTGTTGGTTGAGTCATGTTCTGCCACCCTTGCCCATATGGCTGTGGTTGGCTTCCATGTTGGTCTCTCCCTCTGGAATGTGAGCTTCAGAGGCAGAGCCTCTCTTATTTATCTTTATGTATCTTTAGTCCTATCAGGCACATGGCAGGTGCTCAGTCTGTTTCTGGCTGAATAAGTAAGTCATAATTCTGCCACTCATATTCCTCACCTTGTAGGGTATCACCATCTCCAGTGCCACCACCCTGATCTAAGCTAGGGCGCCTTGACTCCCCAGAGAACTTCCAAAGTCTTGCTAGCTCCGCTCTAACCCTCGCCATTAATTTCTTCATCAGATTTGCAGCGATTTCTTTTAAACCCAACTGGTATTTCACTCCCCACTTCGGATGCTTTGGTGGCTTCCCATTGTTCTTTGAATAAAGGCCAGTGTGCTTCACACGCTCTGCAAGATCATATCTCTGCACCTTCCCCTCACTCACATGCTTCCCAGTCCAGACAGATTTCTTTCTTACAGTTGCTCAAACACACCCTGGTTTATTCTGCCGTAGGGTCTTCATTCGTGCCGTGTTTCATGCCTCAGATGCTCCACTCCGAGATTCACACACACGTACATGCACACTTACATACTCATGTACACACTGACACATATGCAGTCACACACATATGCATTCACACACATACACACTCATATATAGACTGATGATACACACCTATACTCACACCCACACCCACACACCCAACCCCCCTGCACACACACATCCTTGCTTACCTAGTCTAGTTCCAACTTATCTTTTTAGATCCCAACTCAAATTAGGGATCCTTCTTTTATAATTTGGAATTTCCTACAGAATCAGACACCCGTTGTTGGCAGCATTTATAATTGCAGTTTTACATTGACTTCTGTGATTATCTAATTTCTGTCTGCAAGCAGCAAGCACATAGGGACTGTCTGGTTTAGCTCACCACTGCATCCCACGAGCCTGTCCCAGTATCTGTCGTACATTCACTCAACAAATAATCTTGCGTAAATGAATGTCTCTCTAGGGGTATTGTCATGGCTGTCTACCACCTGAGGAGACACATGAGTGCTGCCTGGTCCTGTGAGCTCCAGGAATCCCAAAGTGTGCTGCACAAGTGGTAGGGAAAAGATGTGACATGGACTCTGCCCTACACAGAAGGCCTGGCCTGGAGCAGGCAGAGATGGAGTGGATGGGAATGACTGGGAATTGTGGCCACTCTGGTGGCCCGGTCATCCTGTGCTTAAGCTCAGACTGTCTTTCGAGAGTGTGGAGAGTTCATCCCCCAGCACTGCATCCTAGGCAGGCCTCGATGCCTAAGTTCTGACGGGCTGCAGGTTCAGGATTGGCTGGTCTACACAGCATTCCAATTCACTAACACGAGGTTTCCATCCGCAATACGAGTGCATGGCGAGTCCAAATACCTGGTTCTCCGTGGTAAAGCGTCAGATCTGGATTGAGATTCTCTAGGCTTTATCCCCATAGGACAATGAGAGGACGAGGGGTCAGAGTTTACTGCAATGTTGTTGTTCGTTGCATTTTGCTTGTTTTAGTGGGGAAGAGTGGTGGGGACATGTGAAGATCACTAGTGTCCTCTCCAAGACCAGCATCATTTTGAGGCGAATGAGGAGGGTAAGAGAATCAGCAGGCACAGGGGTGAAGATGAGGTTGGCTGGATACTTGGATAAAAGTGTTAATGTCTGTGTTCAGGGCATAAGAGTGTAAGTTACAAGAAAGTATAGCATTTAGATGTGGGTCAGTCAGGCTGCATGAGTGAAACGGGGAGACCATCAGCTAATCAAATGGTGATTAATCCTAAGGGATGAAGAGGGGGTAGAATTAAACAGTTAAAAACTAAGAAGTGTGGCAGAGGGTGTCCAGGAAACTATCAGCGATGGGACTTTTTTGGGACCCTTTTGACAATTGCTTTAGGTGCTGTTGACCAGATGGTTGTTAAGATAATGATGACAAATCTATTAGAAGAAGTATGAAAGCAAAGCCTTGAGACGGAGAAATGGAGCCTATGTGTACTTGCTTCCTCAGCAATCAGAGGTGTTTCTTCTAGTAATGCCACCGCCATGCTAGCGCCCCCTAATGTCCAAACCTGGCTATGCTTTTGATACACAACTTCCCCCAGCACATAAGCTGATCCCAGTTACTGGTGGGACTGTGCTTTGTGTCTCAGGTGTTCTGGGGTAGAAAAAAAAAATGTTGAGAACCACTGATGTAATCACACAGAAGAAAGCATGGAGAATTGAAAGGATGAGGGCTGATGCTTCAATTTGTTAGAATGTCTATTGTCCGACCGTCTTTTAGATTCCCTAGAAACTGCCCATTTTTAGGAATACTTGAGTTGTGTGCATTTCTGCAGAGCTCAGGTCTAAACTAATTTGATGCAAGTTATACATTGCAAGTATCTAGGAAAACCTTTATGGGGCCCACAAAGAGTGCACAAAAGGAACCGATGATGTGTTTTTATCCATAAGCAAGCCATTTCTCTTTCAAAATTCGTACGCAGCCTCCAAAATACCTAATGCATCACAAGCCCGACATTTGTACCGCTGGCTTTCCGTACAGAGAAGTACTGTTCCTTTTAATCAAGTAAGTTTATTTTGCGGCGAAACCTTTTGTATAATATTGAAAAATAGTTGTGTTCTTTGGAAGCTATTTCAGTTTCCTGAAGTGATCATTTTTAATCATTCGCCTAGCAAAACAATTCACCAAGCAGTGGAGGATAACGAACCATAAAGTTTAATTTGCCTTTTTTAATTGAGTTGTTAATTAGCACCCCTCCACCATTGGAAACTCCCAACTTGCTTTTTTTGTTTTGCTTCTGATCCGAGACATTTCAAAGAATCTAATCTATCATATTTCTTCTACCCAGGTACTTTCATGAATTACATCAATAGGTGATTATTTCCTAAACCTGCTGAAGCTTCAACAGATGCATACCAATTTCTGTCAGTGGCAAATAATTAGGGAATAGAGAGTGTTGTTCAGTGGATGAAGATATCTTCCATTTACTGAATTCCTACTATGTGCCAGACACTACTCCATGTGCTTAATTTAACATATATTACTGATACCTGACAGCATTTTGAGGGGCAGACTACTATCTCCACAGATGCACAGTGAACAGAGGTTCGGTTATGTTAAACACTCTTCCCAAGGCCATCTAGCTTAGCAGTAGTGGGAGAAAGCTTCAATCCCCGGCAGTCTGGCTGGTAGCCCCACAGACCATCCTTTCAACCCTGCTCTGTATTTTCAAGACCCTTTATGTCAAACAGACACACGTTTGAATTCTAGTTCTATTGTTAATATTGATGTTAAACACATGCTATTCAGACCCAAATTCACGGGTGTGTGACGTGGGCAGTCAGGGTCCCATGCCCAGGAAGGCGCTGTATATAGGTCTTCTGTTGCCATCTTGATATTTTAAATAAATTTTGGACAACGGACCCCACATTTTCATTTTTCATTGGGTTCTGCAAATTATGTAGCTAGTCCTAATACTCTTGTTGTCTTACTATACATTGATTCTCCCTCCTTCTCATGATTTTGTGGCTCAGAAGTCTGTGCATGGCTTAGCCGGGTCCTCTGTTTAGGGTTTCACAAGGCTGAAACGAAGGTGTCAGCCAGGGCTGGGTTCTCATCTGGATGCCCTACTGCGAAGGATCTACCTCCCTGCTTGCATATTCCCGTGGCAACATTCAGTTCCTTGCACCTGTAGGATTCATGGCATTTTGCTTCTTCAAAACCAGAAGAGGGAGAGAGAAGGACTAGGGCAAGTCTTCTGGAGGAGTCATATCAGGGAACATAATTATGGGAATGCAAGCCCATCATCTTTGCTGCATTTTGTTGCTTAGAAGCAAGTTATAGGTCTTTCCCATACTCAAGAGGAGGGCATAATAAAAAGGTATGGGGTTTCCCTGGTGGAGCAGTGGTTGGGAGTCCGCCTGCCGGTGCAGGGGACGCAGGTTCGTGCCCTGGTCCGGGAGGATCCCACATGCCGCGGAGCGGCTGGGCCCGTGAGCCATGGCCGCTGAGCCTGTGCGTCCGGAGCCTGTGCTCCGCAACGGGAGAGGCCACAACAGTGAGAGGCCCGCGTACTGCAAAAAAAAAAAAAAAGGTATGAACATCAGAAGACAGGGATCATGGGGGACCATCTTGGATCTGTTTGCCACAATTATTGTGTATTTTTATTGTGTGTAGTTAATTGTTATTATCACTCTTTGTATTGTTGGTGTTGACGCCAGCAGTTCTGTAGCGCTTTACTGTGCTACAGGCCCTGTTGCAAGTGTATTGCAAGTGTACTGACTTGTACAGCTGAATTCCAAGGTCCTGAGGACTGAGACAAAGGTCACCCCCTCTCTGCCCACTGGAATTAATAGCTCCCAGGGTAATGAAGCGTGAGGCCACTCTTTATTTTCCTGAGTGGTAGGATCGTCTTAGGAAGTAGTTAAGTATAATGATTAGAAACATGGAATTTAGTGCCCTTCAGACCCAGGTGAGATCCCAACTCTACTACTTTCTGGTCACGTGGTCCTTCCTATGTTTCTTCATCAGGGATGCTCAGGACGGCTTTGAACAGTGTGTAGGAGTTAAAGCTGCTTCAAGATTCATGTGCCTTACCACAGTGGGGTTATGCTTTTGTGTTTTAGACATTATTACCCTCCTGAATCCCAAGAGCCCTCTTGTCTCAGGCTCCTGTGGAGTTTGATACAAAGAAATACAATGGAGTAGCCCGAAAAATACCTCAAAACTTGCCATCGCCCATATAACTACTTCCTACGCTCTTCTCTAGTTTTTCATTAGGCAGGTTACCTTGTTCACCAAACGTTTTCTCACCAATCTTTCTTACTCTTTTCCTCACTGATTCTCTTTCTCACTATCTTTTTCTTCATTTATCCAAATGTATCTGTTTTTATTTGTCTTTCTCCCCCGCCCCATTCTCCATTTTTATCCCACTGAATATCTTGTCAATCATCCTCCCTTCTCAGGTGGAAGAAAGCAAAGGAGGAAGGACAAAGAGGATGATGGATAGAAGTCCATCATTTTCCTTTCCTTGCAGGTGTTCACCTCAAGTGAGGTTTCCTTTCTTGCTTCTGAAAAAGTCCGTGGCTCGATTTCTTGTCTCTGGTCACCTGTTTGCTCCTCTCCACCCCTTCCCATCAGACTGCTACATTTCCTCCTCTGCTGGAATAAGTGTCCTGAAAGTCAACAGGGAGGGTTCACTTATCAGTGCCTGTTCTCAGCTCTGATTATCCCCATCTGTCTGCAGCATCAGGTGGGCCTGACCACCCAGCTATGAGAGTCTCTGCCCTTTACATCTTTTTCAAGACCGAGTCTCTGCATCAGTTCTGACTTCTTGTTACTTCTCTGTCTCCATCTGGCTTGTCTTCTCCCAGACATGGGTTATGCAGGCGGTCCTTAGGAACGTACCTCCGAACTCCTTCATCATCCCTTACCTTTCCCACTCCCATCCTGGATCTTGGCCAGTCACTCTGGACTATATTTTTGGAGCATGTACTCCGAGTCAGACTCTCTTCTAGGTGCTCTTTGTGTGTAAACTCCTCTAATCCTCCCAGATGGCTTACGAGAGAAAATATATTTTGTTACTGT
Source organism: Neophocaena asiaeorientalis asiaeorientalis (assembly GCF_003031525.2). Lineage (NCBI taxonomy): Eukaryota > Metazoa > Chordata > Mammalia > Artiodactyla > Phocoenidae > Neophocaena > Neophocaena asiaeorientalis. The sequence goes on from NW_020174705.1 coordinate 5,226,663, forward strand.
TTTGTAGGAGAAGCACCAAAACACTGAGAGTTTATCTTTCTTGCTTTCAGATTTCTGGGCGTGACTGACAGCTCTTGGAGTTGGCCTTTGATTTCTACTCGTCATCTTCTGGGTTGCCTGCTAGTGACTCACACTTAAAACCAAACTCACCCTCCTGTCTGTCCCACTTTTGTTCATCTTCAGTTTTCCCTGGTTCTGTCGATTTACTGCAGTAGTTTTCAGTCATTACTTTCTGCCTCATTTTTGGTGACTCCCTGCCTTTCCCCCCTCATCAGCCCTATTCATTTCACCCCCAAATATCTCCCCTTCCCTCCCAATTCCATAACGTTCTTTCAAGCCTTCTTCCTTCTCTCATTGTAGTGACAATAACCTCTTTTTAAATTAATTTTCTTTTTTCCGTTATAAAATGATTGTATCCTGATTTCTTTGGCAAAAAAAAGGAAGGAAAGTTTAAAAAATCCATAATCTGATCAGATCAGCTGGATGCAGATGCTTTCTGTATGGGCTGAATATCGTACCCCCCCAAAAGATATGTTGGAGCCTTAACCCCCAGTACTTCAGAATGTGATCTTATTTAGAGACAGGGTCTTTACAGAGGTAACCAAGTTAAAGTGAAGTCATTAGGGTGGGCCCTAATCCAGTATGACTGGGTGTCCTTATAAAAAAGGGAAACTGGATGCAGGGAGAAAAATGCCATGTGAAGATTGGAGTGATGCTGCCACAAGCCAAGAAATGCCAGAGATTTCCAGCAAAACTTCAGAAACAGGAGAGAAGCGTGGAGTAGATTCTCCCTCACCACCTTCAGAAGGAACCAGTCCTGCCAACACCTTGATGTTTTGAATTCTAGCCTCCAGAGCTCTGTGAGATGATACATTTCCGTTGTTTAAGCCGCCCACTTTGTGATGCTTTGTGATGGCAGCCCTAGCAAACGAATACACTTTTTTTTTCTTGCCGCACCATGTAGTTTGCGGGATCTTGGTTCCCCGAGCAGGGATTGAGCCCCGGGCCACCACAGTGAAAGTGCGGAGTATACGCCTTCAAACATGGTTTTCTGCTTCTTGTCTTGCTCTCACTTCTCCATTGTTCATCAGCATCTCAAAACCCAGCTTTTCTGTGTAACTCCCAGTGTAAAAGCTTTGTGGCTCCTTGTAGCTGCTACAAAACATGCAACTCCTTAGGCAAACACTGAAAGCATTCCAGGATCCCCTGGAAGGTAAGTGTCTGGAGGAAAATGACTTTGCTTTACTTACCAGAGTATCACAACACACTGACAAATGCCAGGAACGGGGTAGGAGCTCACTTCTTGAATGGGTGAATGAATGAATGAATGAGTGAGTGAGTGATGGATGAACCCATTCCCCTTCACTAATCCCTGGCTTCATCTGGAATGAATCACTGCCTTTTCTTTCCCCCAGTTGCCCTCTTTTCCACTTCCTCCCACTAGCTATTAACAGCTGGTATCTGCCCATGGTCATCTCTGTTGGTTTTTACGTTACTACACGTGTCGTTTAAGACCCGGCTCATTTGTCAATGCTTCTTCAAATTTTCCCTGATATTTTCTAACTGGAAGACATCTTTCCCTCCCCTGTCACTCTGCAAGCATGTTTTACTTTGCATTATGGTTACTTTATGCCAAGTCCTGAGCATGGTACCATTATTTTTACAGCTTGGCCCCTGGTAGGTCGTCAATAAATATTTGTTATGTAAGTAAATTAATTAAGTGTAAATATCTGGGATAACAGAGCTGAAATGAGAACTCATAAGCTCCCCTCCCTTATTTCTACGTCTAGGCAACACTTCGTCCGAAGATTTCCCTCTTAAAATTTCCATTTACAAATGCTCTTCAGGAACTACATGTAAGAGAAAGGAGCTGCCATTGAGGGCAATGAAAAGTTGAATTGCAGGTTGCCATGGAAACAGAGTTGAGAGTTGAGTTTTTCATACATGAATGTTTTAATGAAAACATATTCTTAGCCATTATGGATGGGTTTGTGTACCAGAAAAGAAGTGCTTTATCTTAACATACTGTTATGTTCATAAGTTAGATTGATGGTCCAAAGGATTATTTCATCAAATCACTATACACTATTGTGGTTCCCTTGCAGGAAGTGATCCCAATGCTGACAAAATGAAGGCTGTCCTTGTTTGTGGAAGAAAACGTCTCTATGGACTAATTATTTTCCTTTTGCTATTGAGAAGTAGCCTTTCTATTTTAGCCAAAGGACATTACCTTTAAGCATATAAATGATTCTATTCTTTTTTTGAAATAACAAATGTCCCCAAATCACGCATGCATTGTATATGCTGGGTCCTAAAAATATAATATAATATAATATTACTACTCTGTTGATAATTAGTAAATAATTTGAAAAGTTTTGTGATGATGGTGGTGATAATGATGGTTAATTATGGGAAGAAGTTCAGTGTTTACTTCCAAACTCTTAGGAAGTAGGAGACTGCCCATGCACAAACTACTTTGGGTTTTTTTTCTAGTTTTAAGGCAAGTATTCCTATAGGTTAGATGCTACAGACTGTGACCATTAGAATGCCATCCTGAGCATGCTGGAATCATAACTAGACAATAAGTTCTATTTGCAATCTTCTGTTAAAGATGATTTATTAGGCATCTTGTCCCTACCCAGAGATGGGCATACGATTCACTGTTTGTGGCAAATTTGAGGTACCATTTTGGTTACCTATTGAGGATCTCTTTTAATACAGAGATCCAACCCATCATTCTTCTCAAGTACCTTTTAATAGGAAACCTCCCCATAAACCTATTAGAAGCATAATGAAAACCTCACTTAGTCTTCTGTCAGGCTTCAGAGCTGTAAGTGGCTTCTAATTTGCACAAGATTGGAATAGCATTGAAGAATTACAGTAACTAAGTGAAACACTCATTGGATTTTCAATTTTCTGATAGCATCCCATGTAATTTCTTGTAACGTATCTGTAGCCAAATGCAGTGACACATGTCAAGGCTCATGCTGGAGCTTCTGCCCACATCAGCGGTATAGTAAGAAGCACGAAGCTGTCAACATTTCTCATGGGGATGGTACAGATCGGAGCCTTTGTTTGGCCTTGAAGGACATTCCATTATATGCAGTCCTCTGAACAACAGTCTCCTAATTTCTAACAGCTTAGATGGATGTGTTTGATGCTTGACATTTGACTTCACGTATTTATTGGAACAAATTGTGAATCGTTCCTTCCATGCGAGTACTTGGCAGAATATGTAGTTTGTCCTGCAGTACCTGTTGAGTTGATTGCCTCATTGGGACAAAGGCTACATGCTTTGTATTCTGCTAAATGGAATTCCTTTTGGAGCAACCAAGAGAAGTAGCGGCAGCGTGGCTGTGAAACCAGAGAAAGACCCTGAGTTTTCCTTAGCATGTTTCATATTATTCTCAGTTACTGTTTTCAAGCTAAGACAATTCATTCTCCCTTTCAGGGAACCTAAGTGTTTTTCTTCTAACCTTAAACTGAGAGTCCCTTGTGCCTGTGTCTTAACATTGGTTGTTAAAAACCTTGAGCCATTAACAGTATTAAAAATAGACTCATCACACTTGGTGAAGGAAAAAAAGAAGTCAGCTAGGCTTTGTAATCTCCAAAATAGTTAATGGTATGGCTGCTCTTTGCATATAGCCCCAACAAGACTGTCCCACTCCCACTACAGGTTTTCTGACTGATTTTTTTTTTAACATCTTTATTGGAGTATAATTGCTTTACAATGGTGTGTTAGTTTCTGCTTTTATAGCAAAGTGAATCAGCTATACATATACATATATCCCCATATCTCCTCCCTCTTGCATCTCCCTCCCACCCTCCCTATCCCACCCCTCTAGGTGGTCACAAAGCACCGAGCTGATCTCCCTGTGCTATGCGGCTGCTTCCCGCTAGCTATCTATTTTACATGTGGTAGAGTATATAAGTCCATGCCACTCTCTCACTTCGTCCCAGCTTACCCTTCCCCCTCCCCGTGTCCTCAAGTCCATTCTCTACGTCTGCGTCTTTATTGCTGTCCTGCCCCTAAGTTCTTCAGAAACTTTTTTTTTTTGGATTCCATACATATGTGTTAGCATATGGTATTTGTTTTTCTCTTTCTGACTTAACTTCACTCTGTATGACAGACTCTAGGTCCATCCACCTCACTACAAATAACTCAATTTACTTTCTTTTTATGGCTGAGTAATATTCCATTGTATATATGTGCCACTTCTTCTTTATCCACTCATCTGTCGATGGACACTTAGGTTGCTTCCATGTCCTGGCTATTGTAAATAGAGCTGCAATGAACACTGTGGTACATGACTCTTTGAATTATGGTTTTCTCAGGGTATATGCCCAGTAGTGAGATTGCTGGGTCATATGGTAGTTCTGTTTTTAGTTTTTTAAGGAACCTCCATACTGTTCTCCATAGTGGCTGTATCAATTTACATTCCCACCAACAGTGCAAGAGGGTTCCCTTTTCTCCACACCCTCTCCAGCATTTACTGTTTATAGATTTTTTGATGATGGCCATTCCGACCGGTGTGAGGTGATATCTCATTGCAGTTTTGATTTGCATTTCTCTAATGATTAATGACGTTGAGCATCCTTTCGTGTGTTTGTTGGCAGTCTGTATATCTTCTTTGGAGAAATGTCTATTTAGGTCTTCTGCCCATTTTTAGATTGGGTTGTTTGTTTTTTTGATATTGAGCTGCATGAGCTGCTTGTAACTTTTGGAGATTAATCCTTTGTCAGTTGCTTCATTTGCAAATATTCTTTCCCATCCTGAGGGTTGTCTTTTGGCACAGCTTTGAAGTTTCATTAGGTCTCATTTGTCTCTTTTTGTTTTTATTTCCATTTCTCTAGGAGGTGGGTCAGAAAGGACCTTGCTGTGATTTATGTCAGAGTGTTCCGCCTATGTTTTCCTCTAAGAGTTTTATAGTAACTTATTTTTTTATTACCTGAGGAGGATAAATTTGCACTAATTCTGCTGCATACTCTTCAGGGGTTCCCTTTGTAACTAAAGACATTTATTTGTGAAGTAGCAGGGTCAAGGTTAAGACAAGAGTCTAAAGCCATATCACAGAGTCAAGCTAATTGGTTCACGTGGGGATGTGAGCTATGTACTAACTATGGTGCTTAGGAAGCCAAGCACCACTTTTTGACCCTTCCTTTCACCCATGTAACTACAACAAACATTTACTGAATTCTCACCGGGGAACAAAGCCCTAGGTCAGGAGCTGTGTGACGGGGCAGGGCAGAAATAGCCAGGAAGGACTCATTTCAGTGCTGCAGGGACTTCCTGGATGCTCAGGACAGATATGAATCCATATTTCTATTTAAAGCATAATGAAAAAATATTATTTGAGTCTTTCTATTTGACTTATCTAATTGCAATCATTGAAAATAAGTCGAACTTAGACTGTGAAATTACAGATCAGATATTTTCAGTGTCAGCACTATGGATATTTGGGGCCAGATTATCTGCTGGTGGGGAGGGGACTGTCCTGGGCATTGTTGGATGCTTAGCTGCATCAGATGCCAGTAAAACCCCTCTCCAGCTGTGACAACCTGAAGTGCCTCCAGACATTGGCAGATGTCCCCTGGGGGGCGGGGGTGGGGTGTGGGTGCAAAATCCCTTGGTTGAGAGCTCTTACCATTGCTGACTTCCTGGTGGCTGCCAATACTGCTGCTTTCAGAGAGAGTAGGTAGCTGTTTTCTCACCTAGAAAAATACAGATGTAGAGCCCACAGAGCGATGCTGTATATGGAATAAGGACTTCCCAAGAGTGAACTTTTTGGTATGTGAGTTACATCTCAGTAAAATCCGTTATTTAAAAAAACATGATATTGCCATCTCTGCCGTGGATTATGAATTTACTGAAATGTCCTGAGTCTTACAGTATCTTACAGAAAGCGGTGCCAGCATCCTCTGAGTATTATTTGAGCTGTCAGTGAACTATTATTAGAGAAATGTGGGCCATACAACTATCTGTAACTAGTAGGTATTAAGAAATGGTGGATGATTCTGGAGTGTGGCATCAGTCTAGCTGTTCAGGAATTTTTCCTTAGCAGTTGTCTTCAGGGCTCCCCTAGCCTTCCTCCCGACGGCGATCCATTAAATCTTCATCACTCCAAGGGTGGTCTCTAGCCCAGCAACATCAGTATCACCTGGGAGCTTGTTAGAACTGCAGAGGCTCCAGCCCCACTTCCGAGCCCCCTCTGTCCCCCTACAACTGTTACCTAGAAGGACCTCTTCAGACCCTACTTTCATAGAAATTCTTTCTCTCTTGCTGGCTAAATAGTCTCTTTGCTTCCACTGGTTGGCCTCTTGAAAATGTTTTCATACTTGTGCTTGCTCGCCATTCTGCACTCCCAGAAATATTGGACAGTTTTGCTTCCTCTGATCCCAAAGTATGAACTAACACAGCCCCCTCCTGCACAGTGATCCAACCCCAAACGCCCAGGCTGGGTTAGAATTCTGGACTCGTGGGACACAGTTCTGCAAAAACTACCAGCTAAACAAGGCTCCGATATTCTAGTTCATCCGTGGGTCGATGCAAGAGTGTTTCTTTATATGTGTCCATCTGTAGACACAGCCTCCTATAGAATATAAAGCTCCCCAATGATAGCTACCTCAAAACTACCCAACAGTTAAAACTAGAGGGGGTTTGTACAAGAGATATTAGAATAAAATGGCCCTCAAGATAGAGTCATGGTTGGGAAAAAAATAGAAAAATGGAAAGGGTATCATACTTAGAGAGTGCGTCCTTCAACACAGCAAGTTACACTCAGCAGCCGGCTCTTATCAACTCCGCCACAAAATCTTTCCCATCTTTGTAAAGGGCATCACCATCCACTCCGTTGCTCAACTAAAAACATAGGCATCGTTATTGATTCTTTTTTTCCCCTTCAATCTATCAGCATTGATTGCTGAGCCACCTTCAGAAGTATCTCAAATCCATCCATGTCTGATCATCTCTGTCGCTGCTAACCTTGTCTGGGTACCATCTGTCATGGTCTTCTGCAAGGGTGTCCCAAATTCATCTGCCTGATCACACCTGCCCACCCCCCCCAACACCCTTCCATTAGCAGCAGCCACAGTCTAATTTCTAAATCGCAGATATGCCTTTAACACACCCTTGCTCACTGTGCTTCAGCCTGCTTTCCATTCCCCACATTCTTCGAGCATGTTCTAGCCTTCGAGTTCTATTCCCTCCCCCCCCACCCCCCCCTGCTTTAACACCCATCCTCCCGCTACTTGCGTAGATGGCTTGTTATTCTTTGAGTCTCAACCTCAGATCTCACCCTGTCACGCAGGAGCACCCTATCACATTAGGACCAATCAGAGCGCCTCTGCTTATATCCCCTGTGCCAAGCCAAGCTCCTGCCACAGAAGCGGCACACGGATGCCTTTGGAATAATTCCTTGCCAAGTGAAGATTTGAGCATTTCTGAAAAATGCTGACAGTGTGGAACTAGAATGACCCTATGTTGGAATTGGACATGTAGCCAGGGAAAGCTGGAGCCATCCAGAGAAAAGTTCATTTGCGATGCTTAGGTTTATCTAATAGAGGGAGAGAGATTGCCTATCAATTAAAGCCACAAGGGTTGAGCTGGGATGTTGTCCCTCGGGATTTGAAGTAGTTTCGTCTAATCTGGAGCAGTTTTAGAATTCAGTAACGCAATCAGGTTTTAGCATTTTTACCCCACATAATGATTCGTGTGCCATGAAATTTTTCAATAAAAAATTCCAAGGCTCACAAAGTAGAAAAAAGCAAGGGGGCCTCACATACCTCATTTGCCCAGCCATTTCAGTGAGGCCCCAAATGTAGAGCATTGAAATGGAGCCTTGGAATTTTAAATCATGTTTTACTTTGCAAATTTAATGAAATGCAAACAAATACTTGGCAGTTCTAAAGGGCATGAAGTCATTAAGATTTCTCATTTTATGAGGTGCTTTGGGGGCCTCCATAGTTTTGGAGTAATAGCAATTAAGTTGTGTGTGTGTGTGTGTGTGTTTGTGTGTGTGTGTGATTACTTGTTCAGTTCTATGGATACAGGCAGACTCTGGTCTTAAATTTCTCTTGTGCCCTTTTCCAGCTGTGTCCTTGGGCAAGTTACCTAACCTTGCATCATATGTAAAATGGGGATGATACAAGTTTTGCTGGGAAGACTCAGTGCACTGGTACAGGTCTCTGCTCTTAGAAGGGCCCATACTTTGTTTCACGCTTTGCTGTCACCATCTTGAAAATCCTTAATAACTTTTGAATAATGGGCCCTGCATTTTAAATTCTGTATCCAGCCCCACAAATTATGCAGCTGGTCCTGATTTGATGAGATTAGGTAAGTACGGCACCTGTTAGAGTCCCTTGAATGAGGTGGATACTAGATATGCATTCATTCTTTTCCTTCCATGTTTGAGTAGCTGTGTATTCCTGCTCCCCTGGCTTAGGCAAAATTGAAAATGCTGATACTTTTCTAGTCTCTCTTCCTTCATTCTATATTGCTACACCCCTAAGAGAATCAGATAATCCTTTGATTACTTTTAAGACTGTAGAAAAGATATTTAATCCTCACATGCTGGGAGGACAGATAGTATTGGGGGAACATTTATGGCCTAATAGCTTGGTAAAATGAGACTTCGTGGAAGCAGTTTGCCAACTGTAAATTGCTCTACTAATAAGTCATGATGAAGTGCACAGAACAAAATGTTTATTGAATAGTAACTGTGGTATAGATATGGGTAAGGAGATAACGTCAGAATTTATGGGGTCGCTGACATTCAAAACCAGAGCTCCCCAACTATCAACATTATCTCTGTCAATTCTGGGAGCCTAGACCTCTGTGCTATGTACTGCAGGGTGAGGGTGTTGGGATGGTTGATTATAAAGAGCACAGGACTCCCAGTCAGAGGAGCTTATGGGATGTTAGTAGTTTAGAGGTAGTAGTGGAATATGATGGAGAAGATGCTTGGCAGGAAGCATAGAGTGAGGTCAGAGAGAGTTGAAGAGGGGATCCTGGGGGATTTTTGCACCTGAGGTTCTCAACCTTTGGATTAACATAAAATCCTCAGGAAGTTCACACAGATGGTGTTGATGGGAACCATCTCCCGTAGGGTGAAAACCACCATTGGTCTACATTTGAAGGGCTGGCAGATCCAGAAGAGAAGAGTGGAAATTGAGAGTCTCAAGGCATACACAGACAGCAGTGCAGAGCCAGGGAGGGGACCTGGAAGTTCCTTCCTGCCTCTTTTCCCTTGAAAATAATAGTAATAAAATCAATGTCTGTATTGACCATCTCTGTTCCCTCTTTGCCCTCTGAAATGACCCACGTGATCACTGGCTCTTTTAAGACCACCTTCTCAGAGATTCTCTCTGCCTTTGTCGCATTATTCTAATTTATTTCTTTCAGGGCACAGCACTCTCACTGAAATCATGTTTTTGATGGTATTTATTATCTTTTTCCTTCCTCTCTACCACTGGATTGTAAGCTCCATGAGAATGGGTATTTTGTCAGTCTTGTTTATGGCTCTTTTCCTACAAGCTAGGTCCATGCCTGGCACATAGTCAACCCTCAAATATTTCTTGAATGAGTGAGTCATTTTTCCACACCTGAGATGATGCTCCACCATGAACGTTTGGTTGTGCTGACATGGGGCTGAATTATTTGCATTCTCCCACAGCTCTGTGATTTCCGCCTTGCCCACCCCCGTTCAGGCTGCCCCCTGGAACTCTTTTTCCCAGGTTGGATGTTTCTGCTGAATTATTTGCATTCTCCCACAACTCTTTGATTTCCACCTTGCCCACCCCCCTTCAGGCTGCCCCCTGGAACTCTTTTTCCCAGGTTGGATGTTTCTGCTGAATTATTTGCATTCTCCCACAACTCTTTGATTTCCACCTTGCCCACCCCCCTTCAGGCTGCCCCCTGGAACTCTTTTTCCCAGGTTGGATGTTTCTGCTGAATTATTTGCATTCTCCCACAACTCTTTGATTTCCACCTTGCCCACCCCCCTTCAGGCTGCCCCCTGGAACTCTTTTTCCCAGGTTGGATGTTTCTACTGTTCTCCAGGACAGATCTTTCTTACAGATTCAGGGAGAAGTCTTCTACAAAGTCTGTGAAATCTCACTGGAATGTAAGGTCTGGAGGACAGGACTATGACGGGCTTTCTTATTCATCAACAATAAATGCACAACCAGTGAATCTCTACCCCTCCCATACTCTTCCTGTATATCGTAGAGGAACTGACCATCCATCAGAGGTGTTCTGAGCTTGTGGCCAGACTTAAAGAATTCATAAACCATTTCTTTTCAGGAATCACACTGTTATTTCAATATCAGTCTTTTATGCAGTTCTCTGTCTTCACATATTTAGTAGATCACAGTCCAAATATCACATTCCTAATAGAAACCACTTTGTTTGATGGAAAAAGGGGAGGCAGTAATGAAGCTATACAGGCACTGCTGGGAGCCAGGAAAAACACAGAGTGGGTACAAGATAGTGCAGAATAGATTCGTTTTTTCTAGGTGTCGCTTCTTTCCTTGATGGTCTTGGGGAATGAGGGGAAAAATTAACAAGGCACGTCTGCTGCATTTGATGGTTCTGTGGCCCCTTCACTGAAATGCATCTTGGAATCCATGAAGGGCATTAATAAGATGGTGTAAGAAGCTGCTTGTTTAAAACAAGAGAAAATATGCTTTAATTTAGATGACTGGATAGCTGGACACTGATGAACGACTGTTACAAATGTGAATAGCCATTTCTTGGGTTTCTAAATGATTTTCACACTTCCCAAGCTTTATTCAAATTTGTGATGTCCTTTATGGTTTTCCTTTATTGGCCAGGAAAAAAAAAAACATCCTGAAGACTTAGGTTTCCATCAAATCTGATGGAATACATTAGTAAAACCATATGTCATATTAAAATGTGAAATATATGGTGGTGTAATATTGTCTGAGTCAATCCAGTGGAGTAACATAATTAACAGGGGTTTTGATGATTAATGTAGAAGAGTAAGAAGCTGAGGACAGCTTGCTTCTCTCTCTCTCTGCTTCCCCCACCCGCACATTTTCTCTCCTGCTCTTACTTTGTCTCTTTTTCTGCTAGCTGCTGTTTTCTTCATCCAGATAGGCAGAGAAAAGCCTTAAGTGGCGGTTGAAACTCCCAGAAGCCTGTTTACTTCAAGGTAGAAGCAGGAAAGCTGCCATAATTCAGAAAGCAGCTTCTGGCATGAGATGAAAGTCAGATCCGCTCAAGTTTGGGTCCAAATTTAGAGGCCCCACTGGAGTGTTTATGCTTGTATCTGTAGTCCAGATAAGTTAGTGGAAGAAATTGTTCCCTACGGCAGGTCATGAATCTAATTACCCTAGAAACATTTCTACAGGCGCTTGACTGAAAATTGCTATGCGGTGTGTGCTGTCTGTGGCTTCCCCCACCTTCAAATCATGTATGGTCTGTGGACAGCATCATGCACGTGGGCCCACAGACCCATAACTCAAGGAGGGAGGCCATGTTTCCCCAGCCGAAAACAGACCTGAGAGCCCCTGTTGCTAAGCCTCTGTCCAAAAGAGTTCACTGTCTTAGAGAAGTGGGAAAAAGAGAACTTTCCTGGACAACAAGCGAGGAATATTGAAGGCTCATGAGTTGACAGGGAAACACAGAGAGGAGATAAATGGCCAGTTTTAAGAACTAGTTCAGTGCCTCCCTCATTGTGAATTTGGTCCTTGTCTAGGACTGTTTCTTGCTGTTAGGAGATTTGAATATGAATCTTTCTTAAGAAGGGCACAGTTATATCTGGTTTGAGTGCAGACTGTGGTCTCAAAGTCAGGATAAATCCATTCCTCCTGGAAACCCCTATGGGCCTAGTCTGGTGATCGACAGCATGAGTTTGGAAATCAGACACTCCTGGATCAAAGTCTCATGCTGACCCTTACTAAGCCTGTGACATTGTGTGAACTAGTTAACTCTTAGCCTCCACTTGGTCATGTTTAAAATGAGGTTATTATAAGGAGGATAATGCAAACAAGCTCATTTAAGTGATTCCTATTAAGATATTTATAGGTCAGATATTTATTGCCAAACAAGCAACATAACTGCTGGGTGGCTAGAGAATGTGCAGGTTATTGCATCTGAATAAATCAGGGAGTGAATCTGTTATGGTATGGGTAGATTTTTTTTTTTTTCTATGAGGTCTTTAATGGAAAGTAGGAAGAAGGGGAATGAGAGCTAGTTATGATGAAGATGAGAAATCTTTCTAAATTTGCTAGTTCTCAGGGATCATGGCTGCTGCCTTCGGAAGGGAACCTACTGCTGATGTTGGAATCAGAGAGGAGACACTGAGGGGATGAATATAAATGTCAAAGAGGAAGTGTGATGCCGGGTGAGCAAAGAAAATATTAGTCAAATAATCCTTTAGGAATTTGGAATGTCTGGAGGGTGAACTTCTTTCTCATTAGTTATGTGACCATGGGCCCTACCCAGTATTTCAAGTTTGATGGTTCATTAAAAACTAAGTAGATGGCTTTTATTTCTTTTTCTTGTCTGACTGCTGTGGCTAAGACTTCCAATACTATGTTAAAGGTAGAAGGGGCAAGAGTGGACATCCTTGTCTCGTTCCTGAATTTAGAGGAAAGGCTTTCAGGTTTTCACTGTTGAGTATGATGTTAGCTGTGGGTTTGTCATGATGGCCTTTATTATGTTGAGATATGTTCCCTCTATACCCACTTTGATGAGAGTTTTTATCATGAATGGATGTTGAATTTTGTCAGATGCTTTTTCTGTGTCTATTGAGATGATCATGTGATTGTTTTAATCCTTCCTTTTGTTAATGTGGTGTAACACACTGACTGATTTGCGATTGAACCATCCTTGTGTCCCTAGAGTAAACCCAACGTGATCATGCAATGGATGCTTTAGAAAATAAGATCTGTCCCATGCCCCTCTCGGGTATCCAGGAGACAAGCAATAGGAAATGAAGACTTGGAATGGTGATTTCATATTTACACAAAAGACAACTGTACAGTTCAGGGTCAAATGTTTTAGAGTTTGGATTATTGAGAAATTTATCATGGCGGTCTGGCCCACAGACCTAGAGACAGAGTGAGACCAGGAGGACCATCTGTTGAGTATTTGGAGACCTTGAAACATACAGCATACGTTTTATGACCCGGAAGGTAGATTTTCCCCTTGTTCATGTAAACCATTTCAAGGACTTGGTAATGGGAGAAGGAGCTTTTAACCTCCAGGTTACTGGTTTAGAAATGTCCCAAGTTGGTAGTGAGTAGAAGGCATTGCCATCTGTCAGCTGCTCAGTGGCCTATATGAAATGACATAGAGGTCTCACAGCAAACCGTAATGGGCAGTCATTTCTATCCAGCCAACTGTAACTCCACATACAGTGACCCAGACTCAGACCCCTTGAAGTGGTCCCCCTAGAGTCTGATGGGAAGATGACAGGTGGTTAAGAATGGAGACATCCATGTGGGAATCAGCAATGCCAACCTTTCATGGCAACTCATCAATTTAAAAGAATCAACTTAATTTAAGAATCTCTCCCAAAGTGAAGAATGATTTCTCTTGCTGAGCATTTTAAGATGATATTAGCAACTGATGTCTGAAATTCATTCTATGCCAGGTACTCTGATCAATCCCTTACCTGCATGGTGTCATTTTATCCTTCCAACCATCCTTCACATAGGGAGTCTGTTCTCTGTGTTACAAAGTGCAAGGCTGAGGCTGACTAAAATGAAAGGATTTGCGTGAGGTCACGGAAGTAGTAACCCGGCTAGGTTTCTAGCCCAGATCTTTCTTTACCTAGAGTTCATGCTCATTCCATTATCCTGTCTGACTTGCTAAAAATATCTTTTAAAATCAACATTCTGTTATGCCCCCAGAGAAGTTTCTGTTACTTCTTGGGACACATGAAGTAATGCAGGAGTGTTCAGACCCTTAGGTAACCTTTCCAGCAGTCGCTCCCGTCCCCACCCCGGCTAATAGAACATTGATTTCAGTGAAGGATTGGGAAGCCCTGCGTTGCACAGGAGTCTCTACTAGCCTCAGGAAGTGAATCATGGTGAGCTTTGATCAGTTACAGAATATTTCCTTGCTAGTAATTTGATGAGGGAGACACACGACCTCGTTCTTGGCCGTGGGATATAAGGATTTCTTCTGGGGGATGCCTGTGAGATGTTTCCTTGATCTTAGAAGAGACATGTAAAAGGGAACACGTTTTTTGACTCTTGACATGGAAGAAGATGTTGTGTCCATCAAGGAACTGAGAAGAGCCAGCCAAACAACCAAGGGCTGAGCCAGAGAGATCTGCCCTGTTGCTGCCAATAACCTCTCTAACCTGAGTTGTCTACCCTCCTTACATCTCAATCTACGAGATGATAGATGTGCTTAGTTATAAAACCACTGGGGGCTCTTCTGTTACTTGCAACTGAGCATTCTTGCTGAAATGGGCAGTCTGTAGGGCACATTTATTTAGTTTTTATTTTTAAATTTTTTATTATTTATTTATTGGCTGCGTTGGGTCTTAGTTGTGGCATGCGTGATCTTTCGTTGCGGCACACTGGCTCTTCATTGTGGTGCTCGGACTTCTCTCTAGTTCTGGCACGGGCTCCAGAGCACACAGGCTCATTAGTTGCAGCATGCGGGCTCTCTAGTTGTGGCACATGCAGACTCCAGAGTGTGCGGGCTCAGTAGTTGCGGCACACAGGCTTAGTTGCCCTGAGGCATGTGGGATCTTAGTTCCCCGACCAGGGATTGAACCGGCATCCCCTGCATTGCAAGACGGATTCTTAACCACTGGACCACTGGGGAAGTCCCTATTTAGATTTTAATAATGATTTAATTTGTTTGTGTCCCCTATAAAGTGTACAAGGAAAGACATAAACCTTACGTGTAATGATAGAGTTTCAGGGTACACAGTAAGTGGGGTGGCAAGTGAGGTTCAGAATCCAGATCCCCTGCTTCCCTGGCCATAGGATTGCCAGGTGAAATACGAGATGTTCAGTTGCATTTGAATTTCGGAGGGCCAAAGAATAACTTTTTGTTTCATCACCAATATGCCCCAAATATTCTAGGAAGAATACTTATATTAATAATTTTTGCTGTTATCCGAAATTCAAATTTAACTAATCATTTTGTATTTTTAGTTGCTGACGATGGCAATCCTGCTTGGCCAGGACTGTCTGCATTGTACCATTTGTCCTTTCTCATGTGGACTCCTGTTTGGAAATACCAGAAACCCCATTCCAACTTATTTAAGCCAAAGAGGTCATTTATAGGCTCAAATAACTGTACTTTCCCTTCTGTTTATTGCCAAGTGGATTCAGCTATTTGTTGACAAAGGTGATCACCAGCAACTTCAGACTTACAGTCTATCATCTTTGTTAACCCCAGTGAAAAGGAAGCTGACTCCCAGTAGCTCACATGAAAGCACCAACGTTAGGTCATAGTGGATGGACTTAAGTCTCAGATCAACCCCTAAACTAATCACAGTGGACAGAAAGATGGGATATACTGATTGACCAGAACTGGTCACGTGACCAGCTTTGAAGATGGAGGTTGACTTTGCCGTAAGCTGTATCCAAACCACCTGGAAACGGGAGGTGGTCCCTACCGTAAAACTGAGAAGGAAGATGGGATGAATGCTAGACAACCAATAACAATGTCCTCCCTAGTCACTGGGCATCAGACAAAACACTGATCTGAAAGAATGCTTTGCTTGCAACGGACTGGGCAGGACCCTTGTCCTGTCTGAGTAAGTATTTTGCTGAAAGTGGGTAGATTGAGCTGGAGAGTATGAATCACAGGTAAGGTACCTCAAAGCAATCAGATGATTGTGAATAAGCCTGTTTAGTTCCGTCTCAGAAGTCAATGTGGTTCAGCTTAGTCAATAGTGACAGAAATCATGGCGCCTCCTACCCATCTCTGCGTGCCTGTGGGGCTTCCTTTGATTTTCAGTCATAAAGAATCTCATTTGGTTTTTATATAAAACCTAAGTTTGAATTTTATTGGAATACTTATACATGATTACCTTTCACTGAAACTTATTGTCATTTCTGCTCTAATGTTCTAGCAAATGGGGGTGGTGAATTTTTTTTTTAACTTCCTTTCAAGTTGTTAGTTTCATTAAATAGTTATTGAGTAGTTCCTATGAGTTAGGCATTGTGGATGACAAAGAAAAATCAGACAAAAGTCCTTATCTAGAGGCACTTACCTGAAAACATTTTGCTGTGTGTGTTATATAAGTAAAAGGTCTGATTTTCTGCATTTAAATAGTTTTCTATAATTATAGAGCTATGAGAAAATGAGGTGGGGGGCAGCTGAGGTCTTGAATTCTAAGAGAATTGATCTAAGAATCCACCAAAAGTTGAGCTGGTGATCTAGTCATTTGTACCTGAGTCACGTTTTTCTGTCATAGGCTTTCACGGGGATAGGATCCTCACCTTTCAGTCCTTGCCATGGTTGTAATTTGACTTTCACTATGTAGATTCTCAGAGGCCTGCTTGTGTCCACTCCTGGGCTATAAGCTCTTGAAGGCAGAAAGTCCTCTATCCCAGTGCCCAACCCAGGGTCTGCCATGTACCAGGTACCCAGTCAATACTGTTGAGTGAATGAAAGTATCCCCTCCTCTCCTGCTTTTTCACTCTGCCCCTTGGCTGGCTTTCCCGGATCTCCTACAGATGATGCAATGTCATGTTAGTATCAGGAGGTAAGTACAATGAATGTGCTCTTGACCTAGATTTTCAGCAGCTCCAGAGAGCTCCCTTGTGAAAGCTGCGTCCTATATTTCCTTACACATTTGGCAGGGATGTGATTTGGTTCGACCTGTTGCCCACACAAACAAAAAAGACAAACAGAAGCCTGACTTGGTGTGGCCAGAGAAAGGAAAGTTGTTCTTTCAAAGTGCCAAGAAGAGGGTATTAAACTTTGAATCAGCATCTCCGTAGGTTTGTGTGTTCTCTTCTCCCGTAGGTCTTCTGGTGCTGGAGTAACTTCGGGTGCTTAATAAGAGACCTGAGACTTGCTTGGGGTTGTTCTTATCACACCTCAGTGGTGCCAGAAATCAAACTGTCAACCTCGAATCCAGACTTCCCTTCACCCACCACACCTTGTCTTCCCTTAACACGTCCTGTAAGCTCTTCCTCCAGATTATCAATAGATCCCAAGTCCATCCACTTCTCTGCTTTTCTGCTGCCACTATCCCAGGGTAAATACCACCATCCTTGGCTGAAGGCTAGTAGAGCCTCGTAACTGGGCTGGCATCTATATCCTTTTACATCCTGCCAGAGTGATGCTCTACGTGCATGCATCAAATCGCGTCTTGCCCCAGTGGCTTTACAACACGGTTAGAACAAAACCCAAAGTCCGTAGCCAGGTCTGCAAGGCTCTCCATAATCTACTTCCAGATGCCACTAGGATCTTGTCTCCTACCGCTCCAGTTGACCCTTTGTAAGCCAAGCTTGCTTCTATCTTGGGACTTTGAACTTGCTGGTCCTTCCCTGAGATACTCTACGCCTGGGCTTCTTAAGATTGACACCATCTTTTCATGAATACCTTGATCTCAAGTGTCACATCCCTAGTGAGACTTTCCCTGACCACTCAATCTGTGGGGGTACCCACGTCGTGCTCCCCAATGATCCCGTTTTATTACTGCTAGAACATCTACTCCTTATTTGTGTTTTGTGTCTCTCCTCCTTCCCACTGACAACCAGAATGTCAGCTCTATAAGAGCAGAGCCTTGTCTAACTTTATTCTGCAGCCCTGCCCTTTGATCAGGTCTTAAGAGATAATTTTTTAAATGAACAAGTGATCACTCTATCAGTCAGTCCTCTTGCTCTCTGTCCTACCCCATTGGCCAGGGAAGTCAGCTAATGGAATATCCCACACAAATTGAGAAGGGATTGGGTACTGCGGAGAAAATGTTACAGAAGTTAAGGCACAAGTTAAAACATAAACACACATCAGAAAATGTCTGGGAAGGAATCGAATGTCATTTGCTTCATTCCACGGTGACTTTCAAATGACAAACGCCCAGCATCATTTAGGGTAGTAGAGTGCCTTTGAAAGAGCTGCAGCCGACTGCTCCGGTCATGCCCAGAAAACGTCACTGTCCTCTATGTGTGCCTGCTTACATTTGGCGAAACCAAGCTTCTGGCTTCTGGCTTCTTCTGAGCTTGAAATTGCCTTGCTTCGTGTTACTATTACCAACAGATATTTTTCCTTTGTGAGTCATCTATCCGGCCCCTCTAATCACTGGGAACAAACTTTGAGTAGGTTGAACCAAATTAGGTGTCAGAGTACATGCTTTCTTAGCCAAATAAGCTTTCAGAAGCTAGGGGAGCTGCAAAGCGCTGTCAGTCCTTCACAACCATCTAATTGTGTTCCTCTTTGAAAGTCTGACTTTTTTTCTTAGCTATTAACCGGCATTAGCTGCAAAAGCATTCCACAAAAGAGAACTCCTTCCACAGGAGTGTCAGAATCCAACAACGCAGATTTCCAAAGAACAAGATTTGTGTTTTAGACAGGAAGTGCTGGGCGTGCTCATGGCTTAATGTTTAAGTGAGTGGTGCCGTGAAGAGGTGCTGATTTCTGCGAGAGGAAGGGAGTGCAGCACCGTGAAAGGTGAACCACTCCCAGCGCACAGGGACAAGAGCTGCAGGAGGTGGTTCCCCCCCCTTCTCCCGAGAGCAGTGGTACTAATGTTTTCAAGGAAAGACCAACTGGAGGGAGACAGGCAGCACCTAGAGAAAGTTCATGGGGTTGTGCATCATGGGATGCTGGGACACCACAGATGGAGGAGAATGGGCGTGCCATGTGCTTCTGAGTATAAACAGTAACTCCGCATAGACCGAGGCCCTGGGAAGATAATTATGAATTACCCTTTGGACATAGAGCTGCCGGGAAAGGTTGCTTTGTAGGTGAATGCCTCCAGTGGGTGGCATCCTGCCTAAAAGTAGAACTTCTGGAAGCAATGAGAACATGGGAGCAACTCAAAGGGACTGTTTTGGCCAGAAGACCAGAAGAATCTTCTGAAAATCTGCTCTGTGGGGATTCCCTCCCCATTCACTGTGAAATGCTTGTCGAAGCAGCTGTACTTTTTTTGAGAGATGTTCTGAACTAGCTTTTGGTAGCATGTTAAGACATTTCACCATGCATGGGGAAATCCTGTTTGAGCATAAAGGGAAGGTTAAGTTCATTGTTGTTGCAACTCTTAATTATACTGAATACCTTAGCATCTGAAGGTTTCCAGGGCTTGAACAATCAGATAAATCAGAGAGTCGTTGTAGTAGTTTTTTAGTTGAGTTGGTATGTTCATTTGTTTTCGTTGACAGTGGGGTTTTCATGTAAATATTGGCTGTTCTCTGAGCTTGAGAAGTATCTTGGTATCTTAGCCTCAAGGTTGGAAAGCCTGTAGTAGATATTTTGTCTTCTTTCCATGTGTTTCCGTAGAACATATTTTAAAATATATTTTAAAAACCACTGATACACGAAAATGTCAGGTCCATCTAACATTTTAACCTAAATCTGCAGTGTTTATCAGCTGATGGGGGCTGATCGGAATATTTTCACCTAAACCTTAATTAAGTGCAATATGTATAGGAAAGGGGAGCACATTATAAAAGTGCCAATTTAGGGAGGAAGTGAGAAGTATAATTCCTGCCTGTCAAACATAGCCTGCTTCATTATGCTTTAAATTCTCTAACTAGAGATTTTGTGATATTAGTCATCGTCCAAAGACTATAAGCTCCAGGAGGAATTGTTCATTGTGTATTATGTCTATGCATTCATAGGTAGATACTTGCACTTATATATCTTTGAATTATAATTAATGCCAGTTACTAGATTTCATTCATAGGATAAGCCTGGTGGTAGTATAAATAATTATAAATTAAACTAGAGTTCTAAAATTTCTCTCTTCAGGTGGTGAGATTGTTCTTTGCGTATCTATTTCTATTCTGGGAATATTACATTTCTAAAACTTATACATCAGGTAGAAGTGACATTTTCCGCAAAATTCCTTTGTATTGAAATTCCTTTTCTTATTAAAATGCTTTAATTGCATATAAACACACTCAGTGGAGCTCATCACAAGAAGACTGTCAGTGTGTTTGAAATGTTTACTTCCATATAATGCTAAATACCATCTAAAAATCCTGGAGTCGTCTACAGGTGAATTTTTTAAATTAAAAGATCTTCAGTCAAGTTTTGAGGGAAAAATTTGTAATTAGCTAAATAGTTCTAAATATGTAAAGGCTTTATTACCATTACTTAGGTATATATTTAGTTAATAATATATTATTTTTGCTATAAATTAAGAACTTGGCTTCTGATTATTTGGGTGACAGTCAGGGATTGTCCACTCACAGGTTAGCCGTGTGATTTTAGACAGATAACTGAGGCTTAGACATTTCATTACCTTCAGTTTCTAAATGAAGATAATAATAACATTAGTACCCACCTGATAAGGTTATTCTGAAGATCAGATGAGGTCATGAATGCAAAGTGCTGTATGAAGGGCTTGACATACAGTAAGTGCTCAATAAACAAGAGCTCATTATTATTGTTTATATTTACTTATTTATTGGTAGAAAATATTCATCTTCTGAACTACCTTCACAGCTGCCAACCGGAAACAACCATGTCGTCCTCTTCTCCAGGTGACACGAGTGACAAGGTTCATTACATGAAGACAGTAAAATCCAAAACAGGCAGCAGTGCTTAGGAAGCAGCTATTTGCAGAGGTCTCGCCCGTGAGCAGTTTAAATTGGAGAGTTCTGAACCCAGTAAAGATAACACGTCTGCCCTCTGGTGGATATTAATTTTGACTAGTTGGAATTTTCTTTGGCTGCACTGGAGATTTCCAGTCTCCCTCAAAAGCCACAGTTGTGTGCCTGGGGCGACGGCTCTGCCTGCTTCTTTTGGACTCTGATAAATATGCAGGTGGACATATAAACGCACAACATGTGTGGTGGGATGAAATGGTTTATGGCTACAGAGAGACGCCCTCTTCCTCTGTCTTCAGGCCTGTCAGGACCCAGCAGTTGTTAAGGGTTGCTTAAAGAGCTCGGAGCTGTCTGATCACTCAGCTGTGGAAGGTAAATGAGAGTTTTAAGGTGTAGGGAAAAGGAGAGGCCAGTGGAAAAGTAGGGCAACGCGTGAGAAAGAGGCAGATGTCAAACTGATATACCGCCCCTGGACTTGATGGGAAAGAGGTGTTTAATGCTTTTTCTATGAGGTGTGTGCCTGCATCCCCTCCCCCGCCACACACACACTGTGGAGTGGAGATTATTCCTACAAAGGGCTTCACTTCTTAGACAGGGTATAGTCTTTCATCTTCCTCGTCACAATGGTTAAAAAAACAAAAAGAGTAAATAGAGACTCTTGTCTTCCAGTGGCTTCTGTCTCCCAAAGTAGAAAACCTCTTAGTTGTCAATTCACTGAAGTAAATGACCTTGAAACATGGCACCCACCTACTGCTCAAGCCTCCTCCACCTCATGGCCCCTCCCGCGCTGCTGAACTTGACCCTGTGACCTTCAGGGCTCTTTAGGGTCCAGATGACAGGGACCCAACTCAAACAAGTAATACAGGGACTATAGGTTGGCTCACCTACCTGAAGTTCCATTGGTTCACCTAGCTTTAAGGGGCCAGATTCAGCGGCTCAAATAATGTCATCGGGGCCCTGCTCCCTCTTTCTCTCTCAGTCTTTCCCTCTTTCCATCGCTCATCTCTGATTTCTTTTTCTAATTTGGTTTAATTCTCAGGCAGGCTGTCTTCATGTGGGACCACGATGACCCTGAAACTCCAGACTTCTAAATTCATCAGTGTCTTTGTTTTCAGGAAGAGGCCCTCGCTCTTGGTATCCTGTCAATCCCTGAATACGGGAGGTACTTTCTGCCTGTCTCACTGCCTGATCTCAGACCAGTTCCCACTTTGGGTGGAGCCTGGCTACTCTGAACAGTCATATGCCCAACCCTGTGTTTTGGGAGGGAGGGTCCTATGACAGGGAGGCTGTTTGCTAAAGACTAGTGGGATTCTGTTACTAAAAGGACAAAAGCGTTATTGGATAGGAAAAGCCAAAATACATGTCCATAGCCTTCTGTGCTCCCAGTACGTGCGCCAGTCTCTGCAGGTTTGCTTAAAGCTGTTCTTCCATGACCTTGGACCCTTCAAGGTGTAGCTGAAATTGTACTTCCTCTGTAGACTTCTTCTACCAGCCTGATTTCTACTTCCTTCACATTTTAAATCTGTAGCACTTACCTGTACTTCTCATCTGGCGTTTTTGAATGCTAGCTATTGTTGCTATTATTGTTATTTCCAGTGTTACTACAGCCCTCGGACATTCCTCTGGACATTCCATTTTTTGTTTAGTGTTTAAATGTTGCATTGCTCTTTTTGGGGGGATATGATAAGCTTTTGGATGAATATCTACTCTCATACAGGCAGCACTGACTCTTGATCCTAATGGGATGGGAATTTGGGGAAACCAAAAAGGCAGAACCCATTCAAAGATTTTCACCTGCCCTTTAGTCACTTTTAAGTGCAGTGCCCAAGCAGCCTTTAGCTCTTGATGGAACTGTTGTCAGCAGTCCACCTGGGGTGGCACTCATCAGTCACGGGCACAGCCCTGGGGCCTCAGAGTGGACAGTGCCCCCTTTGGGATGGAGGAACAGAAGATGTAGAGGTGCCCCATACCTTGCAGCTGAGGCTCTGGGTGCTCAATCAAACCACTATTCCAGCAAGGGGTCAGGGAGGGGAAATCGTTGTCCTTTTTTTCCCCCCCTCCTTGAGGCTAAGATTACAGGTCCAGGTGAAGGTCAACTTGAAACTACACCCATGGCAAAATCCAATTATCAACTCTACCCTTAGTGAAATGCCATTAGAGGTTGGTTTTGCTTTATTTGGGATGCAAACAGACAGTTCTGTGTGTGAAGTATTCAGGAAGACATATCTATTAAACATAGTCTAACAATGGGGGCACACTCAGATTTGCATTTTAATTCATTTTCCCTCAGTGCTGATATGCAGCTTATCTTTCAAGAACAGGCTCCCATCAACCCTGATATAAGTTGCTTAAGAATAATGCTCATAATCTATTAGTTTAATCTGTTCACATGAGAAGGGACAAAAAAAACCATTGCATGATGCAGAAGGTTTCAGGACCCACGTGGGTTGTTTTTTTGTTTTTTGTTTAATAATTTCCCGTAACAATTCCTTTCAATTTCTGCTTATTTTTTTTCCTTCTAACTAAAGTATTAACAGCTGAGGGAAAAGGTTACGGCCTTTTACTCAGACTCGGACAGGCTTGAGTTCAAAAGTCTGGCTCCCATGCATATTGATTATGTGCAAATTACTTAATTTGAGCCCAGTTTCATTATCTGTAAGAAGTGTATAACAGTACAACCTTGAAAATGTGTTTTGATCAGTACAGAGTATGTGTAAAGATTGCCCGTCAGGAGACCTCTCAGATAATAGATAATAATCAATAATTTTATCCTTCTGGAACTAAGATATCTGCTAAGATCTTTATGTCTTTCTGATACCTGCAACTCTGTATGTTGTTTCTCTCACTCTCTGTCACTCCTGGGAGAAAACAGAGTCCTTTCTGTGCAGGATTTATTAAAATATTGGATGGAGAGTATGTAACTAGGAGAGTCCTATCTCGTTTTTGCTCACTGTTCTGCATTTTCACTGGCCCTCTCACTTCTCTCTTTTTGAACTCCTCCACCAAGAGATTCTCTCTGGGCTCATATGACCTTGATGTTTTTAGTAAAGGAAAGATGGCTGGGACATCTGATGACCCTGGGGAGTCGAGAGTGGGATGAAGGTCTGGATACTAAAAAAGATTGAGAACCACTGCGGCGTGCTGCAGTGTGAATTAGAGATGGGAAAGTGCCTGAACTGCCGAGAAGGCCTGTTGATGTCATAATGGACCTCGTAAAAACCATGTTTATCGTTTTACTTAGCTCCATTCCTATTTGGAGGAAAATGGATGGTAGGGATGACTCAAGGCAGATTATCAATGCCAAGGATCCTGGGGCCATGGTCATAAGTGATAATTGGGGCTGACCCTTAGCTATAGGACAGTTAGGGTGATAGATGGAATTTGAATGCAAGAGTTGAACTTGACAAATGTAGAAGACTGATCTGTCCGAATAGACCACTAAGGACTGAGATGCTTTAGTATTATTGCAGGGAAAGGTGAGAATGTGTGGGGAGAGATGTTAAAAGTCTTACAAATGTGAGTTTAGAGGAGCTATGTCGGGGGTGGCTGAGATAGAGTCCAAGGCCGCTAAAACCGATACGTGGGGCCAGGGTATCAGGAAGGATGTCATCCTGGCACTGAAGCCCATGGAGTGATGAGAGGGACTGTGAGCCCGGCGCTAAATTCCCGCACTTGCCGTTTGCTTGTTTATTGTGTTTCCCCCAATTCCCATTAGAGTATAAGCCCCAAGAGAGCCAAGGCATGTCTGCCTCGCTCCTTGCTGCTTCTCCAGTGCCTACACCAGGGCTCAGCGTGCAATAAATCTGCAGTAAATAGCTGCTGGATGAGGGTTAACAAGGTCACCCAGAAACTATGGGCTTTACTTCTCTTCTGAGCCCCTTGCATGCGTTTGTGTGCATAGTAGGTGTGAAATGAACATTCGTTGGTTGCATTGTATATGTCAAAGCAAAAATAAAAAAAAATTGAATAAATGCCTTAATACTAGCACTTGTGGTGCTATTATCTATGATGTAGAGCTATTAGGCTTCCTCTCACTTTCTCTCTCCCTCTCACTCAATAGGCCAAAAAGTGTGTGTGTGGGATTATTCTGTATATTGTCTTTCATAAACATTGTATACATGTTGTGGACAATTTCCACGTCAATATATACGAATCTGTAAAATTTACTTCAAGGCTTTATATAGTCTATCTGCACCACAATATATTTAAAGCATCCCCTATTGCTGGGCATTTAGGTTGCTTCCAATTCTTTGCTCCCATAAGTGGTTCAAGCCCTTATTTAGAGACCTGCCTCAATTATGACCTTGGGGCAAATCTAGAAGTGTGGCTCTGTAAAGTGGTAGCTTAGTAGGTGAAACTCAGAAAAGCTTTGTTGGCTTTTGGTGGGATATCTTGTTAATTGACTTGTTTGACCGGTTGGTCAAACTTGAGATGCTTGGGCTTCCTGGTGGCTCGGTGGTTAAGAATCCACCTGCCAAATGCAGGGGACATGGGTTTGAGCCCTGGTCCGGTAAGATCCCACATACTGCGGAGCAACTAAGCCCGTGCGCCACAACTACTGAGCCTGCACTCTGGAGCCCGTGAGCCCCAACTACTGAAGCCCACACCTCTAGGGCCTATGCTGTGCAACAAGAGAAGCCACCACAATGAGAAGCCCGCGCAATGCAACGAAGAGTACCCCCCGCTCGCCGCAACTTCAGAAAGCCCACGTGCAGCAACGAAGACCCAATGCAGCCAAAAATAAATAAATAAATAAATTAAAAAAAATACTTAGGAAAAAAGAAACTTGAGGTGCTTTTGGAAATGTCTTGCCATAAGACATACTGCAGAGTGCTTGCAGCTCAGGAGCGAGGGTGAATGTGTTGCCTGGATTTTAGGTCTCAGCCTGGTCTAGAGCATAAATAGTTCGTGGAAATTCTGGAAAAGAGACCCAACCTTTGGAATAGCAGAGAGCTGCCTGCATCTTAGGATGACACGTAAAAATATCTAGGAGTTGGAGGGAGTAGGTAATTTGGCGTTCTTATTGTTGGTAAAGGGTGGCCCACTTCATTTTGGATAAATTATGTGAAAACAAGACCCAGCAGCTGACGCTTTGGAGCCCAAGCTACGAGGATCCTTGTTGCCAAGTGCAGGGAGAGTGACCCCTGGGCAACAGGGAAGTGCTGTGTCCTCACCTCCTTCCTTTGCTTCAGTGGAAGCGAAAGAGAAGCAGGAATAAGTAAAGGAAACAACGGAGTGAGTTCTGCTCCACCTCCCATCTGCCGTTCCAGCCCTGGGCGCGGACTCCGGTGTCGGGAGCACAGACCACAGTTTCTCATATTCCCTGTCTGCCAACAAGCCAAAAAGTCCCCGTGGCAGCGCCCAGCTTCCTTTACTCCGGTAGGGAGAGCCCTGTACACCGCTTGCGATACACAACTTAAAATAACAGGTACGATGCAGCCTTTAGAACTGGACTTCCTGAGTTCAAGTCCCATCTCTTCCGGTTATCAACTGTATGAATGTTGCCAAGTTGTTTCGCTCTCCTAACCCTGTTTGCTGCTCTTTAAAGTCTGCGTAATGATATTTATAGGGTGCTTCACTAGAATGTAAGCTCCATGAGAGGAGGGCTTTCTCAATGTTGTGTTTGTGTTTTATCGCTGCTGTTACAAATTACTGCAGACTGGGTGACTAAACCAGCATAAATTCATTCTCCTACAGTTCTGTAGCTCAGAAGCCCAACATGGGTCTCCGTGAGCAAGTACCAGCATGTCAGCAGGGCTGCTTTCCGTTCTGGAGGCTGTAGGGGAGAATCCCTTTCTTGCCTTTCCAGCTTCTAGAGACACCACCGCCCATATTCCTTGTCTCATGGCCGCTTCCTCCATCTTCAAAGCCAAGGATATAGCATCTCTCCGTGCCGTTCTTCACTAGGTCATGTCACCCTCTGACCCCAGCTGGGATAGGTTCTCCACTTTTAATAACTCAGGTGATTACATCGTGTCCACCTGGATAATCCGGGATAAGCTTCCTATCTCAAGGTCCTTAACTTAACCACGGCTGCAGAGTCCCTTTTGAATGTGTCAGGTAATGTGTTCACTGATCCCAGGGATTAGAACATGGACGTTGGAGAGGGGCACATCATCCTGCCTACCATACCTGCCAACACCCAGAATAGTGCCTGACACAAAGTAAACTCTCAAATATTTGTTGAAGGAATAAATTGGGAGTATTTAAAGATCAAAGGCCTTTAAAGTGCGTAGCAGGACACCCAGCACGTGGATGAGACCTTGGTTTATGTTATGCACTTTTTTACGGGCACTCTCCCAACACTCAAGGGGAAATTTAAAACAAAACAAAACAAAACAAAACAACAACAAACCCCAAATAGCTCTCTTTCCCTGCTCACCAGTGGGTGTTCTCTCCGGATGTTTACTTGTTGGTTACCCAGATCTAGTATTCCTGCTGTGGCAGAAAGAGGCAGAGCTATTTCAGTTGTATAGAGCAGACCCTGACTAGCCTTCGCAGGAGTCTGTTTTTTCCTAATTATGTGCCTGAGGAAAGGTCTGCCCCTTTTTGAGTCATTAACCTTCCACAGAGTGATTCACAGTGAGCCCCAAACCTAGGGGGGCTTTAAAAATCATGCAGGTTCTTGACTCTGCAGCTCCCAAGACCCTGTCATATTTTTCCGATTCACTTGAGTCCATCATCTTGTAGTTGGGGAACAACCTGACAGGCCACTGGGGTGTCCTGGCTTGGTTTGAACATCTGAGTTGACACCATCGTGTTGGTGTTTTGCCTTGATTCCTTGGACTTGCTGATTTGTTGTTTCAGACCGAGGCGTGAGGGGGATGGGCGATCATACCGCACATTCCCCACTGGCTTGCCCCATCTGAAAGCAAAGTGTGTTATGTGTTCAGAGTCAAAACTTAGGTGGCCAGCCACAGGAACACCAGCGTCGGAGCTCTGCTCTGACGCTTCATTCCCTTCAAGAAATGCTTTGGAATGTCAGCACCTAGGGCTCATGGTGGATGAATACACTTGAGTGCGTTAGCTAAGGTTTTGTGCTCTTTTTGCAGCCTTTTGTTTAAAAGTTCAGACTGATGGGCTAAGCTCAGAAACCCTCTGGGCCACTCTCAGAGCTCCTCTGAGAGGGGCTGGAGTTAATCGATCCCTTCTCCAACAGTCTAGTGATTAAAATGAAGTCTCCGGAGCCAGACGGACAGGGTTAAAATCTCGCACCCACCATGTAGTAGCTGTGTGACCGTGGGCAAGCGACTTAACTAATCTTTTCTTTGCTTCCTTCACCATAAAGTGGTGACACAAACCATACCTATCTACTAGAGTGGTTATGAAGATGAAATGAGTCAACACAGCGGAAGCACTTAGAACTATGTCTGATATACATAGTAAAAGCTTGATAAAGGTTTACTGTAATCCATGACTACTACCAATATTCATAGTAATGAGCCAATAGTCAGCACCTACCTGAAAAAGATGGTCCGGGTAGCCATTGACATAAGAAAGAAGATCATCTCTTCTGAATAAATATTGTCCATAATATGTCCCTAGGAACACACTGTCTGCAAAAGATGTTAATAGGAGTTCTGACTTACGGGGTACCACAGTCGTAAATATTTGGGAAACTTCTCTTCTTGGAGATTTACTCTGCTAGAATCTGGAGTGGAGAAAGTAATGTGACTTTGTGTAATCCAGCTTGTCCCGAATGTGTTTGACCACAGAACCCATAGTGGGGGTGGGCTTTTGTTTTTTGTTTGTTGTGAGTTGTTTTTTTTAGTTGGGGGCGGTGGGAGGCTGAGTGATGAAGGCGATTATTATTGCTGTGCTCTTGTTGTTCGTAGCACCAATAATAGCTCTAGAAACGAGTGTTTTCTCTCTAGGGCATACTTCAGGATAGTACTCTCATTGACTGCGCGTATGGGGATCTGATTAAAATACAGATTCTTATTCAGTAGATCTGGGATAAGGCCTGAGAGTCTGCATTTCTGCCTAGTTCCCTGGGGATGCTGCCGCTGCTGGTGTACAGGAGGCACAGTTGAACTACAAGAATTTTATTCCCTCGGTGACACATATGGAGACCATCAGAAGTGCTCATAGTTATGTAATAGGGGGAGAGGCTAGCCTAACGCAGAGGTTCTCAGCCTTGACTACACAGTGGGATTATATGGATGTTTCAGAAAACTGCTGTTTGTACTCTACCCCTAGAAATTCTGATTTAACGGGTTTGGACATGGGTCCCAGGTGGTTTTTTTCCCAAGTTTCCCGAGTGAGGCTAATGAAAGCCAGGGTGGAGAACCACTGGTTTAGTAGGAAGAGGCTTATTTCTGGAGTCAGAGGGCCTGGTTCTAAATCCCAGCTCCAAATCATCCACATGACTCTTACTAATTTAGTTAAATTCTCTGGGCCTCCATTTCCCTGTTGGTAAAAGTGGGCAGTAATGACATGTAACCTCAGAGAGTCTTTGTGAGGATTCAAAGATATGTTAGTGAACTAAAAGCCTAGTTTCTGGGGCTTCCCTGGTGGCGCAGTGGTTGAGAGTCCGCCTGCCGATGCAGGGGACACGGGTTTGTGCCCCGGTCCGGGAAGATCCCACATGCCACGGAGCGGCTGGGCCCGTGAGCCATGGCCGCTAAGCCTGTGCGTCCGGAGCCTGTGCTCCGCAACGGGAGAGGCCACAACAGTGAGAGGCCCACGTACCGCAAAATAAAAGCCTAGTTTCTAACACATGGTAAGAGCTCAATAAATGTTAGCTGTAATAATTATTATTGTAATGACTATTGTTATTATTTGATAACAGAGTGCAGTCGTTTTCTTTCTTTTTTTAATCTTCCTGAGATATTGCATTGGTCACAAGCTAAAAGCAGATAAACATGTATTTAATTTTCTTAATAAGTAGGGAACAGTGTTATATGTCTGTTGAGTACATGTGTCCTTAGCTAGGAAGAGCCCATTTGTAGCCTAAGTTGCCCCCAACAAGCACTGGCTTAGCCCGTAATCTCCATGAGAACAGACAAGCAGCTGATTTTGTTTACTGTCGTATCCCCAGTGCTTTTGTTGTTTGAACTGAATAAATGATGGTAACTATTCCAAGTGGAGATATGTCAACTTCTGTCTGCACCCACTGGATTATTTTAGTGACTGAAAATGACAAGAGGGTCATGATAAAGAACTGAGCAATGCCATATTTTGGATTATTTACTCTAGTCATTTTATCGAGTGTTTATTTCCTTTCTTAATTATAGAAGTAGATGACTGAATCTCACCTCTTGTTTTGTTTAAAATCAGCTATGTTGTCTGCCCTCTTCCACTATTCCACTCATATTCGCTCTCAAACTAAATAGCTCTCTATTTTCTGCCCTGTCTTGGTTCCTTCTCCTTCTGCCCTCCACCCTACGTCCTACTCCCACTGTGGTCTGTGGTCACTATCAGTTTACTTACATTAAGTCCCAACTCTAACTTTAATTGAGCTCTTTTGTATTGGGCTGTCTATTGGTGTGTGATTTGGGGGACAGATGGGGCAGTCTGTATGGTTTTATCTGCTTATAATATCACATGAATAGCAGTGCTCGATGATTTTTGTACTGTTCCATAACAAATATATATCGTATTCAAGTTCAACAGCAGTCTTCTAAGATAATATAGGGAAGTTGATTCCTAGCCTATTTCTCCTTCTGGGGAAGGAGGAAAACAAGACCTGTTCCCCTCCCTGTCATCCCAATAAGATATAAAGATGCTCAAGAGAACATTTGTGAAAGAACTTGACAGATGCCCTTGGAGAGAAAGCATTACTTTACTCGCTGGTATTTTGAATATCATGAGAGTTTGAATTACAAGTGAGGACACCCAAGCACATAATCGGCTAAGGACACTTTCAGACTCATCGTGGACACTGCTCACAGGCAAAACTGTTAGTGCAGCTCCGATTGCTAGAGCCATGGGGGATTGGAGACCACAGCTACACCCATCTAGTTCAGGAAGGACTTGAAATAGCTCCTGTATTTTCAGGACTCAAAAAAATGGAGCTTTTTCACATTTATCCTGAAGATGGAGCCATTTAACATTTTGGATACCTTATGATTTTAAAATTGATAACTTTAAGTTGGCTTTTTTTGAGACCATAATGTTTCCCTTAAATAGGACGATTGCTTCCTAACCAACAGAAATAAGAGTGTTATGAATATTTGGTTATGGGCATGGAAATCTGGAGATCAGCCTGTGACCTTGCCCGTATTTACAGAGGTCACTTTTTCTTGTTTACCTTTTGCTCCCCCTATCTATGGATTCAGGAAATTAAGTATTTATTAAGTATTTTCCAAATATGTTTAGAATTCCCATCGTTGATGGCTTGCTGCAAAAGAAAGCACATTTTAAAAGCAATGCAAAAGGGGGGGATGTGTTTATTTCAGGTGCCCTTGTATTGATCACAAGGTTTTCACTGAATCTAGAATCTTTGAGTCAGGAGGGTATGCATTCTCCCTTCTCACGTAAGTCTCATTTAAGATATTTACTTATGTACTTGTGTTAGTTTCCATGGCTGGATTAAAATATCTGTGTTTACTTATATAACTCCCAAATCTAACCTTAATTGTGCTCTTTAGCAATGACTTGTTTATTTTCGTTTGTGAACGAAAGTAAAGTAGATCCAGATGGGCATTTTCTGTCCTAAGGGGCCCTCGCTTCTCATGGCTGAACACCTTCTTGTAAAGAGGGCAAAACCCATAGCAAATTAGGAGCCAAAATATCTCACTTGGAACATGAATGGCCCATTTTGGGAAGGAATGAACAGGTATACTGCCCTAAGAGGCCATCTGGACATCGCCATGGGTCAGGCTCAGGTGAGACATGATGATGTGTGGATGGGAATAACGCCAGAAGAGGAGCCTTCTTACTACAGGAGGTAGGCGTGGGCAGAGGACCCTAGGAGAGCAAGGTGCTGTTAAAGCAATTGTCGGGCAACTCTCGGATGTAAATATTAGGTGAGAAGTGGGGACTACCTGGAGGCTGATTACTCCTTCAACTATTCAAGCCCGAGGTTACCAGGCTCTGTGATTATGATAAAGGCATTTTCTTGAGAACTGGGTGTTGCCTTTGGTGGCTCCTCCACTTCACTTCCTGGGAGGCTGGACCCCAGTCCCTTCTCCCATGTCACCTGTGCCCACAGAGGGGGCCATGTGGTTTTCAGGTAGGTTTAGGCCTATAAAGGACCAGCCGTGACCTTAGGAGGAATCTAAGTGCTGGGGACCTCACCCCATGTTGGGACACTCTGATGCCTTGGACGTGGGCCATCTTTTAGGGGCTGAACTCCAGCATCCACCTTCATCTGACAGTCTGGAGCCCTGACTCAGAGCCCTACTGGCTGAGAG
This sequence comes from Neophocaena asiaeorientalis asiaeorientalis, assembly GCF_003031525.2. Lineage (NCBI taxonomy): Eukaryota > Metazoa > Chordata > Mammalia > Artiodactyla > Phocoenidae > Neophocaena > Neophocaena asiaeorientalis. The sequence continues at coordinate 5,258,738 of NW_020174705.1, forward strand.
ACCTTGGTCTGCTACCCAGTACTGTATCAGTTCCACAGTTTGTAAGACAACAACAACAACTATTATTATTTTTACTGCTGTTCCTATTACTTCTCCTCCTCTTCCCCTGCTGTCTCGTATTATTATTATTGTTATTATTTTTAGATATCTTTTGCTGTCAAGCAAATTAGCCCCAAACTTAATGTATCAAAATAGAACAATTTAATATCATTCGTAGTTTCTGTGAGTCGGGAATTTGGGAGCTGCTGAGTTTGGGTTTCCCATTTTGTATGATACAAGATGTCGGTTTTTTGTAGATGCCCTTTATAAAGGTGAGGTAGTTCCCTTCTCTTCCTAGATCGTTGAGTTTTTCTAATCATGAAAGGATCTCAGTTTCTGACGGAAGTTTTGTTTCGTACCTATAGAGATGGTCATGCGGCTTTGTCTTTTATTCTATTATTATCGCCTGTTACACTGACAGATTTTCATACGTGGTAGTGGAAAATTCTTTTCATGTGTTGCTAGATTTGGTTTGCTAGTGTCTTCTTGAGAATTTTTGCATCAATATTTACAATGGATGTTGGTCTGTAGTATTCTTTTCTTGTGATATCTTTGTCTGGTTTTGAGGTCAGTGTAATACTGGCCTCACTAAAATGAGTTGGGATATATCACCTCCTATTCTTTCAGAAGATATTCAGAAGTGTTGATGTTAATTCTTCTTAAAAATTTTGAGGGGCTTCCCTGGGGGTGCAGTGGTTGAGAATCCCCCTGCCAATGCAGGGGACACGGGTTCGTGCCCCGGTCCGGGAAGATCCCACATGCCATGGAGCGGCTGGGCCCGTGAGCCCTGGCCGCTGAGCCTGTGCGTCTGGAGCCTGTGCTCCGCAACGGGAAGGGGCCCCGACAGTGAGAGGCCCGCGTACCGCAAAAAAAAAAAAAAAAAAAAAAAAAAAAAAATTTGATGAAATTCACCAGTGGAGCCATCTGGACCTGGATTTTTCTTTGTGGAAAGTTTTTTGCTTATTAATTCAATTTCTTTACTTGGTATAGTTCTCTTCAGATTTTCTATTACTTGGTTTTTGTAGTTTATATCTTTCTAGGAATTTTCATATTTTATCTAGATTAGCTAATGTTTTTGGATGTACAATCGTCCATAGTATTCCTATATCCCTTTTTATTTTATTCCTTATTCAGATCTTCTATTATATTTCTCATTTGCATACTTTGATTCTTAAGTTTTTTCCCCTTTAGTTCTTTGAACATGCTTATAATAATGTTTTGAAGTCTTTGCCTGCTAAATCCAACAATCCAACATCTGATGACAGATGGTATCAATTGACTCCTTTTTCCTGAGTATTGGTCACAACTTCTTGTTTTTTTTTTGCATGTCTCCTTATTTTTTATTGAAAAGTAGATAATTAGATAACATCATAGCAACTCTGGATTCTGATTTTTTGTTTGTTTTTTTTTTTTTTTTGTGGTACGCGGGCCTCTCACTGCTGTGGCCTCTCCCGTTGCGGAGCACAGGCTCCGGACGCTCAGGCTTAGCGGCCATGGCTCACGGGCCCAGCCACTCCACGGCATGTGGGATCTTCCCGCACCGGGGCACGAACCCGTGTCCCCTGCATCGGCAGGCGGACTCTCAACCACTGCGCCACGCGGGAAGCCCTGGATTCTGATTTTTTACAGATAGTTATTTTTGTTGCTTATTTTGTTGTTTGCTTTTTGCTTATAAACTTGCCTGGACTAAAGCTGTGAAATCTGTTCTCCCAAGGTAGGTGGCTACTGATGTCTTCGTTCAGTTCTTCTTGTTGTTCTGCTTCTTTTGTTTTTAACCTCGGTTTCCAAGGGCTTTCTCTATTATCCATGCAGCTGAAGGGCCAGTGAAAAATTGAACTAAGGCTGTGTTCGCATACCTACAAGAGCAGTAAGAAGGCTCTTGTCCTCTGTGGATGGGTCTGTGTGGATCAAGGCAAGTGTATCCAGCGTTCAGGCCATTTTTAAGTCTTCCCAGGTATTTACGTTCTGCCGGTCCCTTCTGCATCACCTCTTCTGCACACTGCCTTAGCATCAATCAGGAATATGCGACTAACTTGAACCCTCCCCAGTCTTTAGCGAACACGTGTACAGTCACAGTTGGGAATGTGCTCACCCCAGCCACCGCCTTGGGCCAGGAAAGTCCCTGGCTCTTCCCAGTTTCCCGCCACTGAGAATCTCACTTCTCCCAGTGGTGCTGCTAGATGAATATAGTCATCGCCCTCCACTCCAAATCAGGTGAGCCCTTGGTGGCCATGACCTCAGAGCTGCCAGGACTCATAGCCTGCCTCGCCCAAGCAGGGCCTTCATGCCACCAGGGAGATTTGAATGAACCTCTTAGTGGCATTTTATTAACCACGTAATGTAATATTTCATTGAAATGTGTTTATACTAGTTTATTAGTGAGGGATGGAGGAAGAAAGGAAACCCAGAAATGTCAGGTGATATATATATATATATATATATATATATAAATTCATTGACAAATATTTTTGACCAATTACTAAAGTCCTGGCAATCTTTTAGAAAATAAAGATGTAACGTAAAAAAACAAAAGCCAAAACAAAAATGAAAAACAAAGTTCTTTCTCTCAAGAAACTTATGTTCTATTAGAGATGGGGGTGGGGTGTAGGGGGCACAGGCATACGTAAAAAAGAAATGACATACGGTGTCATTGCCATGAAGAAAAATAAAGCAAGGTAAGAATAGGATGTGGTGGATTGGGTGAAGGATGCTATTTTGTATGGAGGTGTGTGTCCGAGAATGCGTCTCTGATATGTGACAGTTGAGTAGAAATCTGGAGGTAATGACGAAGAGTTCCACGTGGATATCTGGGTGGAACAGACAGAAGGAACAGCCCCTGCAAAGACACTTGGCTGGATATTGCTTGTCATGTTCACAGCAAGGAGGTCAGTGTGGCTGGAGTGGCGGGAAAGAGAGAGACAGGAGTGGTCCTAATCAGAGAGTTAGCAGGGGGTTAGATCATGTAGGGCTTTGAAGGTCGTGGGATAGACTTGGGATTTTGCTTGGAGCGAGACAAGAAGTCATTGGAGGATACTGAGGAGAGGGACAATGTGACATGATGCACATTTTAAAAGTTATACTCTTGCTATTGGGTGGAGAATAGATGTGGGACAAGACGCAAGCAGGGAGTCCGGCATGGGGGTTAGGGGGCATTACAACCATCCAGGTGAGAGATGACCAGGGTGGTAGCAGTACAGGTATGAGAACTGTTTGGAGGTTGGATATGTCTCAAAAGCAGAGACAGTATACTTAGGTAGTGCGTGGACTGGAATGTGTCAAAGAGAGAGGAATCAATGGCTCCTACAGTTATTTTAGCCTGAGCATTTCAAAAATGGAAGTACTGTTTCCAAGATGGATTGCAATAGGCGCAGATT
>NW_020174705.1:5262433-5279774 GCF_003031525.2 Neophocaena asiaeorientalis asiaeorientalis
TGGGGAGGGAGGGAGGGAGGGAGGGAGGGAGAGAGGGAAGGAGGGAGGGAGGGAGAGAGGGAGGGAGGGAGAAGGAGTTGAAGGGGAGGTATTGGGAGTTCATTTTTGAACATATTCGGCATAAGTTGCCTATTGGATTTCCAAGTAGAGATGTCAAGGACACAGTTGGTTCTTTGAGTCTGGAGGACAAAGAAGTTTGGGATAGGGATAGAAATTTAGGACTCTCCATCTTATAGACTGTATTTGACACCTTTACACAGAACAAGATCACACCCATCCCCATGTGCACATGCCATAATATATGCAACATAAAAAATCTCCTGTGACTCCACTTCCCCTCCATCTGCCACCCAGTTTCTCTGATCTCCTTTGCACAAAACTCCGAAATAAAATGTGTCTATATTTGCTATCATTTTTTCTCATTCCATTCTCTCTTGACTTCCTTCCAATGAGGCTTCCCTCCTGCCCACCTTCTGGGTGAACTTATCCTGTCACAAGGCGTTCAGTACTGACAATAAGCTGATTACCTCCATTTAACAACGAAGAAACTGAAGTTCAGAGCGGTTAAGGCCACTTGAGTATTCAAGAGCTGAACTCAAGCCACAGCCTCACTTCCCTGTCCCCAGCCTGCCTCTTGCTTCCCCCATCCTAGTTCGCGACGACAAAATAGCATAGTGTTTGCAGACAGGGTATTGGAAGAAAATCAGCTCGATTGCCAGTTTACACCGAACATTTAAAAACTCCCTCATAATTAAGTAAATAGAATACAGTCTCTCACCCCGATGAATGTATGGGTTTAAATTGTTCACGTCTGTTTTCTGGTAAGAAATAAAGTGTGTATAAAGACTGTGGACTTGCTGCTTTGTTTTCTAAAGACAGTATAGTGTTATAGAAATCACTGAATCTTCTGAAAATGTATGATAATGGCCTGGCTGCTGAATATGAGAATAGGAGTTAGGAAGAGATTCTTTCCTTGACATCCTAAAGAACAGAGCAGGCAGGTACCTTTCAGAGAAGGATGGCAGGATGTGGTATCCTCCTTAGAGCCATGGACAGGCAGACCCACATCTTCTTTCTGGCCTAAAGAGCTGTGACTTAAAGTCGATCTTGTATTGCTCTGGCATTATTATTTCTCGGTCTTCCTTGGATATTTATTACTTGCAATGGAAGGGGGAGGGTCTCCCAGAGGACTTGAAAAATATTTGTTCTGACTTGACTGTGTCTTTATATGCACTCATTTTGGCTGAGATCTTGTAGACAGGACAGAGCAATGCCTTAGAAATCAAATGTGGTGAAATGCTTTTTCTAGTTTATCGGTTCATCATGGTAGGTCAAAAATCCACTCATTTATAGATTAATTCGTTCAGAGAATCGATCAAGTGATGGCTCGGGGTTAGAGTGTGATGTTAGGGAATGATTTTTCTACACAAGGGAATTTGGACTGAGTTTGAAGATGCAGAGGGTGTAAATTGTCGAAGAGAAGTCTAGAAGGAAGCCTGCATGCAGGGGCTGTTACATGCAGAAACATGGATGCGAGAACAAAGACATTGTCCATGAGGGTCTATAACGGCATTTGCTGGGTTGAGAAGAGGACTGCACAAAGAGATGCTGAGAACAGAGATGATTACGGTGTGGGGAGGAGTGAGTAGGGGACTTGAGGTCCAGGAGCAGAACTGGAACTTGCCTCTAGTTTCATGTTGAAAGCAGAGAGATGGAGAGATGGGCTTGGTGCCTACCAGGTCCTGGGCTATATTTGGACAGATCAGTGTGAGGAGAGACTGAAGTCAGGAACCATGGTGGAAGCCGCCATGCGACGGCTGTGTCTGGAGGTGATGCTGACCTGATCCAGAGGATGAGAGCAGCGAATGTGGCACTGTTGGTGCTGATGGAGAATGAGATCCAGGAATAGATCAGTCTTACAAGCACTTGATATTAGGTTGCAGCAGAATACCCCCAGTGAAGGTGGGGTAGCACAGGTGTGCAGCAGCCCTGAATTGGGACAACCTAGTCTGCAGTCTAATACTGTCATGATTCAAGATCCTGACATGTCATTGGATGTTTGTGCAGTTCTGCTTCCTCATCTATTACGTGTTACAGGTGAACTATATTGATTTAATATCCATTTGCCATGTTATTGAGCACCTGCTATTATGGATCACGTAGAGGGGATGCATTGGTACACCAGAGAAACACCTTTAGGATCAATTCACAATTAAAAAGCCATTCTTATGCTTTGCCCTAAGTGCTTTAGGGGGGGAAATGTAAGATGCCGTGGGGCTACCAATAGGAGGTCAAGGAAAGCGTTCTGCATCCTTGAGGAAGTAACTTCAGATGGATGAAGGAGTTTTAGTAGAGAGAAGGGTTGCTTTAGGCAATGAGAGGAGGGAAGGAGTAGAGGAATGATGGTTTAGCCTAAGATGAGAGCAACGAGCCAGATGTGAGCCTGGTGTGGATGTGAAAGGGGTGAAAGATTGGAACGGGAAGGCAGGAGTTGGACTGCCCTGCATCTTCTCAGCCACCTTACATGGTGGGGACCTTAGGGATAACTGCAAACGAAGGGAAAATGTGATCCCACGTGCATTTAGAAGGTTCCTCTGGTTGCTTTGTGGAAAACAGATTGAAGGAGACCAAATCCCGGGAGCTGAGTATATCAGTTAGGAGATGTTTGTATTAATCCAGGCTAGAAACCTGAACACAGGTGGTACCAGTGTGAATGGAGAGAGTAGATGTGTTTGGGAGGCAAGATATACCTTGTCTGGGGACTGCTTGGGTATGTTGACAAAGAGAGCAATGGTGGAAGGTGGGCATAGGCGGGGAAGTCTAGGATGGTGTTAACAAACAGGCCCACACCAAGGGTGAAGAGAGCTTTCCTGTCTGGACCTGGTACCTCTTAGAATGTTACTAATATTAAGGGTTTTACGTGCGTGCGTGTGTGTGTGTGTGTTTAATCTGAACTATTCTCATTATGCCATAAAAAAGCTTTCAACACACATATGCCTGAAATATATATATATTTCCCCCCCCCACACACACATATACACATACGTGTAGGCATATCTGGAATGAAATACACCAAAACATCAATAGTGGTTATCTCAAGGAGGCAAACTGTGAGTGGTTTATTTTTATGCATCCCTCTATTTGTCTAATTTTCTACCATGAGAATTAAAGTTTTTACTCCTCAAGACCAAGAAACAATGAAAGGTTTGAGAAGAAATGTATCTGCCACTACCGATTTTGTTTCATCAAAAGATGGCAAAACACAAAATACAGTCTTTATAAACCCGGCTGTCAATTCCTTCCTTGACGTTATGGTCTATTTCAGACAAAGAAAAGAGATGTATGATCCCAGAAACCTTCAGCTGTGAAGAAAACAAAATAGAGATCAATATATTTTGTCCCTGCTTGTATTTTCTGCTAACTCCTTGTTTCTGGGCTACCCGAGTGCTATGAACTTCAGTAACTAAATTAAAAACTATAAAGCTGTGAACAAAGAAATCTTGGAAGTAATAAGATCACACTCCATGAAGTGGAGGAAAAAAGTATATATATAAGGAACGTAGTATTATGGTGTGCCTCATTATTCTTATCTTTAAATGCAAATAAAATTGTTGCAAACTTTCCTGATGCTGAGACTTGAAGTATACCCCATTCATTTTTAGCCAAATATATTAATTTTGTGTTACCAAACACTTTGGGCTAAAAGAGCAATTTGATTTTCTCTTACTAAGGGATCTGAAATGAAAGAGATTAGGGGGAAATTCGGTGAACCAAAAACCAAATGAGACCTCAAGCACAATGCACCATGAAGCTAGTCAATTCTGAAATATTCGAACACCTTTATTTATCTAACCTACTATGGACCTTGGCACAGATACTGAGTCTTCCACGTTGTATGTGGTTTTAGATGACCTTCAAAGACTACCTGTGACATTCTACACCACAGAATTGTTCCATTTTCCATCTGTTGTCATGCAATTGTTTTGTTTACCAGCAGCTGTCAGATGGGTATTATAATGAATGCTTTCATAGCAAATGTTATAAAGCCAAATATAACAAGCATTCAGGATGAAGCTGATAGCACGGTGCCTACAAAGAGACTGGAAATGGGGCTCTCTCTCGTCTGCATCAGGAAACTGCATTGGAAAAGTGTCTCACAAGCTGGTTTGCCAACTCAAAATAAATTTCTCTGTAGTTGATGCAGAGTTGCCTGCTACACTGGCTGCAGGAAACTCTTCAGTGATTTCTCAGATTAATTGTTATGTAGCCCTTTCATAAGGGGTCTGCACAGCCACGTATGCTCTTATTTTCACATGCAAACAAATCACTTTTTCCATGTGCTAAAATGTGTATGTATTCTCAGGCCCCTGGGATCTCATTGTTCTGGCCCTGAGTCTGCTGTGGGGTTTAGGAATGTGAGTTCTTTTTTTTTAATTTTTACTTTCTTTTATTGAAGTATAGTTGATTTACAATGTTGTACCAGTCTCTGCTGTACAGCGAAGTGACTCACTTATACACATAAATACATTCTTTTTTATATTCTTTTCCATTATGGCTTATCACAGGATATTGAATATAGTTCCCTGTGCTATACCATAGGACCTTGTTGTTTATCCATTCTAAACGTAAGAGTTTGCATCTACCAACCCCAAACTCCCAGCCTATCCGTCTCCCCGCCTCACCCCCTTGGCAACCACAAGGCTGTTCTCGATGTCTGTGAGTCTGTTTCTGTTTCATAGACAGGTTCATTTGTGCCATATTTTGGATTCCACATATAAGTGACATCATATGATATTTGTCTTTCTCTGTCTGACTTAATTTCACTTAGTATGACAATCTCTAGTTGCATCCATGTTGCTGCAAATGGCATTATTTCATTCTTTTCTATGGCTGAGTAGTATTCCATTGTATATATGTACCACATCTTCTTTGAGGTGAGAGTTTAATAATCATCTCCCCCAATTGCCTGATGCCCGTGTAGAAGAAACACCCTTGGAAGATTCCCGCTTGCATGTGTGCTGTCTCTGTGTCCCTCCATTGTTTATTTATTTTTGAATTGCCCACAGGGAAAAGTGCAGTTAGCATAGTAGATTCTCTCAACCACTTCCAAATAGTCCCTGCTCTCCTCTCTGGCAGAAGGGCACGCTTGGGCCCTGAAGGAGAGGGATTAGGGAAGTAGGGTGATGCTGGCAGTGCCGGTGGTTTTTCTGACCTCACATCCAGGACTCTGGGGCCATTAATCTACCTGCACCCATCAGGCTTGCTGAACTCTTGGGAGACAGCCTAGGTATCAGAGCACTCAAAGCACAGGGATATGGCTGTCCTACTTGCTCGAATGGCTGGGGTCACTTTAAACCATTACCTGGTACTGATGGAAGTGGGTCCAAAAGAGCTTGTTGCATTTATTTGGGGGCTTAATTCACCTGTTCCCCAGGATTTTATCTCTCCATTTGTGGTTAAGGTTAAGAAAATCTCACTCCTAAAGTTTATACATTTCCCCCCAAAAAACTGATATAGCATGTTCCTTTTTCTTCTGTGAAATGAAAAAGAGAAATATTTTGTGAGTTGATATATGTATGTAAGTATATGTGTACGTTTATTAATTTTTTGCTCAAATTCAAAGGAGGGAGTGAAAGCTATAACAAGTCTACTTCATGGATCTGATTGTTCTTTACACCTCAGCCCAGGAATATGTATTTGTGAAGTCCTCCAGGCATTCTTCTGTGCTTCAGATTCTGTAGATGTTCAGTAAGTGTTTGAATAAATGAATAAATGAAGGGCAGTCAGTTGAATGAGTCCACTTTGCTTTGACGTGTCATCTTGATTGTACAGAATTGACATATCCAAATCAATACTGAAAATGAATGTTCAGTATACAGTGTAGGTACTATACTGTATGGTATCTGTACAGTATCTATAATACCGGCACTATACTGTAGTGTTAGGTGTGTAGGTTTTGGAGTCCTATTGCCTATGTTTGAATCCTGGCTTCATGCAACTAACCAGATGACTTGGAGCAAATGATTTAATTTTCTGAGACTTTGTGGCTTCTTTCAGAAAATTAGGATGATAAAAAGATCTATCCCATAAGGTTGCTATGAAGTTTAAATGAGAAGATCTATATAAAACTGTTAGCACTATGCCTGTAACATACAAGCCCTCGATGAATGGTCGACGGTATTATTATTTGCCTAACATTTTGCTTTTGGGGAACACACACCTGTCAATTTCCCCTATTAAAGATGTGGCTTGACTTAGTTGCTGTTGGCCCTACCCTCAAACTTATTGAAACACGTGCTACAAGGCATATTGCACAAAATATGGTGCTCAGAATATCATGGCTTATATATTTTATCTTGCTGGCGAAGGATTCTAAAAGGTTTAAAGCTTAAATTAGAGCCCACATTTATGCTGAGTCGGGAGAAGGCACCATATGCCTCTCCATCTTGTGTGTGGTACCCCTGGAAGGGAGGGGGAATGACAACACGCCGGTGGCTCCAGCCAAAACTTGAGGCCGGCAGCCGAAGAAATCCAGATCGGGCAACATCCCTGTCTCTCCCGGTTTTGTCTGCTTGTGCATTTGACCTTGGCAGCCAAGGTCTCAGCAGTTCCTCTTTACTTTCTGTCATTAATCACTCCTGAAGCATCTTCTAAACGGACAGCTTGGTTGGATTGAATAATGTGCCTGTGTTTTCTCATCTGATACAAGCACACGTTAAACTGGAGTCACCTCCATTGGTGCACGTGGATATCGGGCTAGAGCAGGATTTTCCAGCTGTGTCTTACCTGAAAATATTCTATTAATTGGCTGTTAACATTGTGCTCCTGCTACCATGGTGCCTGCAATCATGATAACCTACTGTTTCAAGTTTTCTATTGAAGTGAAAATTACTGCCGGAGAAGAGAGAGGGATGACATTTACTTTCACTGGCAAATGAGGCCAGATTTTGGCTTTGAGTCGCTCTTGAGAATTTAGAGGTGGCACGTGGCACTGCATCATGGTAGAAGATATTAACCATGCCTCACTTTACAATTGCCATTTACTTTTAAAGTTATGGGTGTACCACTTAATACATGCTTTCGTGGATAGAAAGAAAAGCTAATATATAGAAAATACTTGGTTGCTGAAAATGAGGTTAAAAGAACAAGAATAACCTATAATATTTTACGTGGTCCGAAATGCAATTTCTGATACCTTTTACCGTGCTTGAGTCTTTAAAGAGGTTTCCGTTTATTTAACAAAGTGGAAACTCATGCCAGAGAGTTTTAATGATGTAAGGAAATTCTTATGGAAATCTACTACAGAGCTTTACCTGGAACGCAGGTATCTGTGATTCTTGGCTCTGAGAATTTTCTACTAGAATGTATAACGTCCTAACAGAAACATCGTGATTTGGGGAGGGAAGAATCATGTTTTGTAACGAAGGCACCATTTAGCTGATGTAGTAACAAAGGAATTTGTCTCAGACTTGGAATTCTGTATGTGTTTCTTGGGACAAGATTGTCTTAAACAGCATCCAGTGGATTGAGGAAGGAAGCATGAGATGGTAACATTTAGGTTAATTCTGGGCTTGTTTTTCAGTCCTGAACAATTCAGCATTGCCTCCTGCCCACATCAGTCACTATTAAGTCGCTGTGTTTTCTTCCTCACTGCAGTTTAGGTGAGAGGATGTCAGTGCTATTTAGTACAGTAAGATTTTCCCAGAATACTTTTCAGGACCCATCTTTGGGTGTTGGGAAGACATTCTACTCTATTAACTGCGGGATGTTTGTCCTCTTACCCATGTCACATCAGATTGGTGTTGGTAGCTGACTAATAAGTGGGGTGGAGGTGGGCTTGACATTTTGTCTGCTAGAGAAACAACTGGTAAGATGAGTAATGTCATCCTTAGTTCTAGTTTCAGCTCTCTTTCCTGTCTTTATTTCAGCCCTTCCTTCTGCTTCATTTCTTCTTCCTTCTCTCCCACCTTTGGCCTCTCCCTCTCTTTTCCTTCCCTTCCCTTCTTTTCTCTTCCCTTCCCTCCCTCTTCCTCTCCTTCTCTCTCTCACAGACACACATGCTCGCTCACAATTTTACCCATCCGTTAACTGGTATCTTTAATGAGGACTGTCATTAAACATCTTCTCATAATAGCAGAAATGGTCTGGTACCCAAATTACAGAGGCATGGTGTGGGAGACCCAAATTCATATCTTGACTCAACCATGAACTAACTTGGTGACTCCGGATATATACTATAGATTCTCTTGTGTCTGTTTTTTCATATATAAATCAGAAGTGATAATAATACCTATCTTGTAAGGTTGCTGGAAAGATTAAATTAGATTATACCAATGAAGTGTTTAGCGCAAGGTCTGATGCATTAAAATCTTTTAGTGAACATTGTTTTTTTTAAACATTTTAAAAATTGTAGTTAATTTACAATGTAGTGTTAGTTTTAGGTGTACAGCAGAGTGATGCGGTTACACACACACACACACACACACACACACACACATTCTTTTTCAGATTCTTTTCCCTTATAGGTTACTACAAGATGTTGAATATAGTTCCCTGTCTATACAGTAAGTCCTTGTTGTTTATCTGTTTTATATATAGTAATGTGTATATGTTAATCTGAACATTGTTTAATAATCACTAATAGAAAGCATTTTCATTGGACTCCGTCTCATAAGATGCAGGATCAAAGCTAATATTCACGAGAGAAAAGCAATCTTTAAACAGTGTATCCTACCTGAATTCAGGCATTGGAACTAGTAACCAGGAAAAGCTCCATTCATTGATGGCTATGAAGTATTTGGAATGTTTATCTTTGTTCCATGAGGAAATGTACAATTAAAGCCATTTAAAAAAAATGTACCCCCTTAAGGTTCATCTCTAACTCTCTAATGGGTTTAGTGATTTCAGTGCTAATGAATCCTGTTGGTGAAGCAGTATGTCCACCCCACCTTTTCACCTCTTCTTAGAAAACCTCATCCAAGGCTTCAGTGGATCTCCCAATAGATCAAAGATCTGCTCTCTGGTGATAGCTGACTAGATTGAGGAAAGACATGAATGGCGCTGGCCAGTCAGTTTCTCTCTTCCTGGGAGTTGAGAATTTTGACAGAGCACAACGTCCATACTCTTTTTTTTTTTTTTTAAAGAGGTTTCAATATCAAAAAAACAAACAACCCAATCCAGAAATGGGCAGAAGACCTAAATAGACATTTCTCCAAAGAAGGTATACAGATTGCCAACAAACACATGAAAGGATGCTCAACATCACCAATCATTAGCGAAATGCAAATCAAAACTACAATGAAGTATCACCTCACACCGGTCAGAATGGCCATCATCAAAAAAAAACCAATAAATGCTGGAGAGGGTGTGGAGAAAAGGGAACCCTCTTGCACTGTTGGTGGGAATGTAAATTGATACAGCCACTATGGAGAACAGTATGGAGGTTCCTTAAAAAACTAGAAATAGAACTACCATATGACCCAGCAATCTCACTACTGGGCATATACCCTGAGAAAACCATAATTCAAAGAGTCATGTACCACAGTGTTCATTGCAGCACTATTTACAATAGCCAGGACATGGGAGCAACCTAAGTGTCCATTGACAGACGAATGGATAAAGAAGAAGTGGCACATATATACAATGGAATATTACTCAGCCATAAAAAGAAAGTAAATTGAGTTATTTGTAGTGAGGTGGATGGATCTAGAGACTGTCATACAGAGTGAAGTAAGTCCAAAAGAGAAAAATAAATACTGTGTGCTAACACATATATATGGAATCTAAAAAAAAAAAAAAAAAAGGTTCTGAAGAACCTAATTGCAGGACAGGAATAAAGACACAGACGTAGAGAATGGACTTGAGGACACAGGGAGGGGGAAGGGTAAGCTGGGGCGAAGTGAGAGAGTGGCATGGACTTACACATAGTACCAAATATAAAATAGGTAGCTAGTGGGAAGCAGCCGCATAGCACAGGGAGATCAGCTCGGTGCTTTGTGACCACCTAGAGGGATGGGATAGGGAGGGTGGGAGGGAGATGCAAGAGGGAGGAAATATGGGGATATATGTATATGTATAGCTGATTCACTTTGTTTTAAAGCAGAAACTAACACACCATTGTGAAGCTATTATACTCCAATAAAGATGTTTAAAAAAAAAGGTTTCGTTGAGAAGGATAATAGGAAATGCGCTTTAGGAAGAGAGGGTACCTAAGATTAGGAGGGCACATGGACATCACCATTGACTGGCTGGGTGACCTAGAACAAGTCTCTTCACCCAGAGAGCCTCAGTCTCATCATTTGCAAAGCAAGTTGTAATAGGGGCTACTTCAAGAAATGAAGAATAAACACAAAAAGGCAGGTGAAGCATTTAGTGGTGACTTGGGCACATAGTAAGTGTTAAACATTTTAAATTGTATTTAGCCCTTAACCAACCACCATCTGAGATGGACCTTGACTCTTACATGAAAATTGCCCATTCCTTTGGGCAGTTTGGGTCTTTTACTTTTTTATCCTCCTGATGAGGTTTGACATTGCATATCCTTCCTTCCTTCTTGAAGCTCTGTCCTCCATCGATTCTCCTGGTGGTTTTCCCACCTCTTTGCCTAGTTTTGTGGGGTTTGTGTTTTTTTTGTTTTGTTATTGTTTTGGCTTTTTTCAATGCCTCCTCTTCCTTTGTTTTTGCCTAAACGAAGTTACCTCCAAAGTTGTGACCTCTGTCTCCTGTTCTATCTGTTTTCTCGTAACCATCAGCTACCATTCATTGAGCACTTAGTTGACACTGAAATAAGCGCTTTGCATACATTCTCACTTAATGCTTCAAACAGCTCTCTGAAGTAGGCATCACTGTCCCCTTCTTCAGATAAGGAAACCAAGGCTCAAAAGCCTTGATTAAGCCATTTAAGTTAACAAAGCCATCAGGAATTTAAGCCCAGGATTCCAAAGCTCATACTTCATTGCCAGTCATTAGAGGAAATTATGTGTTACAATTTTACCTCTTCCAGGTTACTAGCTGTGTTAAAGTGACCTAATGTAGCCTCAGTTTCATAGTCAATAAAATAGTCATAAGAATACCATCTTTCCAGTTTTTGGGGGGTAGGTGATTCAAATAATTTATGCAAAGCATTTAAGGTTCAAGACACTGGAACACAGTAGACAATAAGTCCAGGCTTTTATTAATAACAAATAATTAGTTTCTCATTCTGGAAGATTTCAATTTGTATACATGAATGTGACTTTAAAACCTGAACCCACCTCCGAATTTGAATTATTGCCTAGCTAGATCCATGAAACTGGAAATGGAGAAATAACATACAGTTCTAGCAACAGCAACGTTATTATTTTCATTTTTTCCCCTGATGCTGTCAGCTTGTTATTTGTGCTATTTCTGAGAATAATAGGATTTATTCAGGCAATTTATCCTTAATACAAGTGATATAAATGGGGCTGTGCAGAGCTTATGTATCACGCTAATAATGTGTGGTTCATCCTTTTTTTTCTCTCTCTTTACAAATGGAGACATTGATTTCCTACCCCATCCTGTCTTTTATTGCATTTTCTGCATTGAGGTCATCTCTCTTTACTGCCTACACTAGATTCCAAAAGCCGAAATGATGTTTAATACCATCCAACAGCATTTTTTAAGCATCTACCTTGTGCTTTCTTTGGCACTGTGTGTTTTGGAGTAGAGTAAAAGAGAAGAAAATATTATATTTACTCTACCTAGGTATAAGTTAAATCCATTGGTTAAAAACATATACCTGGTCAATGATTGAAGCACAAATATAGAACTTTATATTGGGAGCTTCTGAAATAGTGTCGATTAAATGCATACATGTTTAAAGACGTGAACACTATCCATGGTCTCATTTCTTCTGACTCCACACTCTCTCTCTGGGCGACCTCCTTCAATCTTTGTTTTTTAAGCTCCAAGTATATCTTTAGCCCCCCCCCCAAATATTATCCATATTTCTAGCACCAAATGTTGCTTCTGAACTTGAGACTCATATTTCTTCATATATATCTCCAGTTGCCCCCGACCCTGAATTGCCCATGGATGCCTTTCATTCATTATGTCTGAAACTGAAATCAAAACTCTGCCCCTCAGCCAGCTGCACCCCAGTCTGTCCTGGCTCCTCCATCTTGTCAAATCACACATGCATTCCACTCACCCATGCTGGAGATCTGCGAGCCAGCACTGTTTACCCTTCATCCCTGCCAGACCTGAGCACAGTTCATTACCAGTTCCTATCAATTAACGTCTCTATGATTTCTTGAACTTGACCTGGCCTCTCTATGTCCTGCAGAGATAAACACCAGAAACTGGAGAAGTAGAGAAGCAGGACCAACCTGTTTCCTTGATGCTGGATGATATGTGGCACAAGAAACTACAGCACTGATTTTCAGGGGCTTCAGACAGATGTTCAGGGGGAGAACCAAGACAAGGATGTGAATTCTGCAGAAGGGGGAAAAAACTAATTTGAGTAGATAAGAGGAAGAATTATCGAGACCTGACGACAAGATAGGTTCAAGGGAAGAATTTGTAGTTAGGAACAATCTCCAAACCTGTTCAGGATATTAAAGTTTTGTCTATGCCTTTATGAATGAAGCCCAGGAGAGATCTTGTTTGAAAAAATAAACAGGGAGCCTCTTTTTAAGAGGTTGAAATAGAGGACAGTAAATGCTTTTGTAGTGGGTTGACTTTGTGGAACTGTGTGACCTTGAGCATGTCCGTTAACCCCTGTGGGATTTATCTTCAGAAAATGGGGGATTTGGATTAGCTCATTTCTAACATTTTAGACTTTTGAATAGTAAGAGTTTTATGATTATGAACTTGGGAGAAAAGTGTAATAGTTAAAAATTGGTGATGATGGATTCAAGGAAGAACTGAGTTGAATTACATTTGGAACTAAAGTATACCCTTGCTGAAATATAGAATAATAATGAGTCTGGTATTAATATAGTCTGGCTTAAGTATAATACTAATATAAACAAAATTATATTGAGAGAAAATGATGTTTATAGAGTACAGCATCAAGATGAACTCTAAAAAAGGGAAACTAAACCTTTTCTAAATAGGTTTTTTCCCCCCTGTCCAGTGTCACTTTTTTTTTTTTTTTTACACTATCATTATGTTTTCCAGGCTGGCAGATGAATATCAAAATCTGCTTCTGATTGAGTTTTTTCTTCTCTCCTTGATAGAATTTATTTTTTCACTTATAAAAAGCAAATAGATCACGTGTTTTCTCTTCTGAGGCAAAGAAGTAAATACAACAAAAGTTTCTGTGCTCAATTCCAGTTTCTTATTGAAAAAATTTAATATAACTGAAAAATATTCATTTACTGTTTCGAACAAAGTTTTATCATGGATCTCTTCCTTGGGAATAAATAGTCCGTAAAAAAAGCTAAATGTACATGCTTAATAATTTAAAGTCAGAGAACCAGCCATGTGTAAAATAGGTGTGTGTTCACATAATTGACTACAGTATTTTGCTACATGGTTAAATGCATGATTTCCCCTAATAGAATGCCATTGTGGTCTACATCACATTTTCTAGTTCATAAAAGTCAAATGAGCTGTGACCAGAGTCTCCCAAACTTAATGGAAAGTTCATTTTGTGACTTCTGAGCTTAAATTGTGTCTTTCTAGGATGAATCAATAGATTTAAAGCATGTTAATGGATCACATCACCAAAAGGTCTAATCCTGAGTGACTAAAATGGTAGATTTAATTCAGATTTATTGCTTTTCTAGCACATTAGACCAAAATGTCTTTAATCTCTGTAATAATATAATGGATTTGAATTTACTAAATAATACTCACCTGACGGAAATCATTTAAGTCGTCTACATATTCACATGGCACTGTGCATTTCAAACTTTTGGGAGGAGGGATGTCGGATGGATGGGTTTAATCTGTGAAAACCAGCAAAGTAAAACCATCTGTCAGTGGAGACTTGGGGACTCAGTGTACATTATTTTTCCTGTATGGGATGCTTGCTAGCACAACAAATTTATACTCTGCTCTGCCAACACCCTTAGCCACAGCTACCTATCAGAAAGTTATCAAGGCTAGAACAAAAATACGTAAGTTATGTTCGGGAATGTGCAAACACTCTTGAGCACAGCCATAAACTATAGCTGTAATATTCAGGGTGTTTGACCTTGGACAAACAGCATGCGTTGATGGGCATGGCCAGACCCAGAGATGGTACCACTTGGAAAATACAAATGAAGATGTTCAGTGTTGCTGGCAGTGAGCTTCTGAGAGGACACTATTTGAGGGGAAGCCAAATGGTTTCTGTTATCTCAGGGAACACCTCGATGTTGAAAGACAGTGAAAGAGCATGAGGCTACCTAATATTTTTGGAAAGATAAATACAATATATTTATATTAGATAAGAGATACACAAAGGAGAAGACAGATAGAAGATAAGACAGAGGGAGGAGGTGATGTGACCAGAAAGGCAGGGATTGGAGTAGTACAACCACAGCTTGAGGAATTTTGACAGGGACTGGAAGCTGAAAAAGACCAGCCAGAAGAACGTAGAAAGATGTAAAAATACAGTATTGAGAGGGTAGACAGTAGAAACAAGAAGAACTACAATCCTGCAGCCTGCGGAACCAAAACCACATTCACAGAAAGACAGACAAGATGAAAAGGCAGAGGGCTATGTACCAGATGAAAGAACAACATAAAACCCCAGAAAAACAACTAAATGAAGTGGAGACAGGCAACCTTCCAGAAAAATAATTCAGAATAATGATAGTGAAGATGATCCAGGACCTAGGTAAAAGAATGGAGGCAAAGATCGAGAAGATGCAAGAAATGTTTAACAAAGACCTAGAAGGATTAAAGAACAAGCAAACAGAGATGAACAATACAATAACTGAAATGAAAAATACACCAGAAGGAATCAATAGCAGAATAACTGAGGCAGAAGAACGGATAGGTGACCTGGAAGACAGAATGGTGAATTCACTGCTGTGGAACAGAAGAAAGAAAAAAGAATGAAAAGAAGTGCAGACAGCCTAAGAGACCTCTGGGACAACATTAAACGCAACAGCATTCGCATTATAGGGGTCCCAGAAGGAGAAGAGAGAGAGAAAGGACCCGAGAAAATATTTGAAGAGATTATAGTCGAAAACTTCGCTAACATGGGAAAGGAAAGAGCCACCCCAGTCCAGGAAGAGCAGAGAGTCCCATACAGGATAAACCCAAGGAGAAACACGCCGAGACACATGGTAATCAAATTGGCAGAAATTAAAGACAAAGAAAAATTATTGAAAGCAGCAAGGGAAAAAGGACAAATAACATACAAGGGAACTCCCATACGGTTAACAGCTGCTTTCTCAGCAGAAACTCTACGAACCAGAAGGGAGTGGCATGATATACTTAAAGTGATGAAAGAGAAGAACCTACAACCAAGATTACTCTACATGGCAAGAATCTCACTTAGATTGAATGGAGAAATCAAAAGCTTTACAGACAAGTAAAAGCTAAGAGAATTCAGCACCACCAAACCAGCTCTACAACAAATGCTAAAGGAACTTCTCTAAGTGGGAAACACAAGAGAAGAAAAGGACCTACAAAAACAAACCCAAAACAATTAAGAAAATGGTAATAGGAACATACATATCGATAATTACCTTGAACATAAATGGATTAAATGCTCCAACCAAAAGACACAGGCTTGCTGAATGGATACAAAAACAAGACCCATCTATATGCTGTCTACAAGAGACCCACTTCAGACCTAGGGACACATACAGAGTGAAAGTGAGGGGATGGAAAGAGAAATTCCATGCAAATGGAAATCAAAAGAAAGCTGGAGTAGCAATACTCAGATAAAATAGACTTTAAAATAAAGAATGATACATGAGACAAGGAAGGACACTGCATAATAGTCAAGGGATACTTCCAAGAAGAAAATATGACAATTATAAATATATATGCACCCAACATAGGAGCACCTCAATACATAAGGCAACTGCTAACAGCTCTAAAAGAGGAAATCGACAGTAACACAGTAATAGTGGGGGACTTTAACACCTCACTTACACCAATGGACAGATCATCCAATATGAAAATAAATAAGGAAACCCAAGCTTTAAATGACAAAGTAGACTGATAGATTTAATTGATATTTATAGGACATTTCATCCAAAAACAACAGAACACACTGTCTTCTCAAGTGCGCACAGAATGTTCTCCAGGGTAGATCACATCTTGGGCCACATATCAAGCCTCAGTAAATTTAAGAAAATTGAAATCATATCAAGCATCTTTTCTGACCACAGTGCTATGAAATTAGAAATGAATTACAGGGGAAAAAAACTTAAAAAACACAAACACATAGTGGCTAAACAATATGTTACTAAATAACCAAGAGATCACTGAAGAAATCAAAGAGGAAATCAACAAGTACCTAGAGACAAATGACAATGAAAACACGACGATCCAAAACCTAAGTGATGAAGCAAAAACAGTTCTAAGAGGGAAGTTTATAGCTATACAAGCCTACCTCAAGAAGTAAGAAAAATCTCAAATAAACAACCTAACCTTACACCTAAAGGAACTAGAGAACAAACAAAACCCAAAGTTAGCAGAAGGAAAGAAATCATAAAGATCAGAGCAGAAATAAATGAAAGAGAAACAAAGAAAACTGTAGCAAAGATCAATAAAACGAAAAGCTTGTTCTCTGAGAAGATAAACAAAATTGATAAACCATTAGCCAGACTCATCAAGAAAAAGAGGGAAAGGACTCAAATCAATAAAATTGGAAATGAAAAAGGAGAAGTTACAACAGACACTGCAGAAATACAAAGCATCCTAAGAGACTGCTACAAGCAATTCCATGCCAATAAAATGGACAACCTGGAAGAAATGGACAAATTCTTAGAAAGGTATAACCTTCCAAGACTGAACCAGGAAGAAATAGAAAATATGAACAGACCAATCACAAGTAGTGAAATTGAAACTGTGATTAAAAATCTTCCAACAAACAAAAGTCCAGGACCAGATGGCTTCACAGGTGAATTCTATCAAACCTTTAGAGAAGAGCTAACACCCATCCTTCTCAAACTCTTCCAAAAAATTCCAGAGGAAGGAACACTCCCGCACTCATTCTATGAGACCACCATCACCCTGATACCAAACCAGACAAAGATACTACAAAAAAAAAAAAAATTACCAATATCTCTGATGAATATAGATGCAAAAATCCTCAACAAAATACTA
The DNA here is from genome assembly GCF_003031525.2 of Neophocaena asiaeorientalis asiaeorientalis. Taxonomy (NCBI): domain Eukaryota; kingdom Metazoa; phylum Chordata; class Mammalia; order Artiodactyla; family Phocoenidae; genus Neophocaena; species Neophocaena asiaeorientalis. Next base: position 5,279,672 of record NW_020174705.1, read on the forward strand.
GCAAACAGAATCCAACAACACATTAAAAGGATCATACACCATGCTCAAGTGGGATTTATCCCAGGGATGCAAGGATTCTTCAATATATGCAAATCAATCAATG
>NW_020174705.1:5280000-5300690 GCF_003031525.2 Neophocaena asiaeorientalis asiaeorientalis
AATGGTGCTGAGAAAACTGGACAGCTACATGTAAAAGAATGAAATTAGAACACTCCCTAACACCATACACAAAAATAAACTCAAAATGGATTAGAGACCTAAATGTAAGACCGGACACTATAAAACTCTTGGAGGAAAACATAGGAAGAACACCCTTTAACATAAATCACAGCAAGATCTTTTTTGATCCACCTCCTAGAGTAATGGAAATAAAAACAAGAATAAACAAATGGGACCTGATGAAAGTTAAAAGCTTTTGCACAGCAGAGAAAAGCATAAGCAAGATGAAAAGGCAACCCTCAGAATAGGAGAAAATATTTGCAAACAAATCAACGGACAAAGGATTAATCTCCAAAATATATAAACAGCTCATGTAGTTCAATGATAAAGAAACAAACAACCCAATCCAAAAATGGACAGAAGACCTAAATAGACATTTCTCCAAAGGAGACATACAGATGGCCAAGAAACACATGAAAAGCTGCTCAACATAACTAATTATTAGAGAAATGGAAATCAAAACTACAATGAGGAATCACCTCACACCAGTTAGAATGGGCATTATCAGAAACAGCAAACAACAAACGCTGGAGAGGGTGTGGAGAAAAGGGAACCCTCTTGCACTGTTGGTGGGAATATAAATTGATACAGCCACTATGGAGAACAGTATGGAGGTTCCTTAAAAAACTAAAAATAGAATTACCATATGATCCAGCAATCCCACTACTGGGCATATACCCAGAGAAGACCATAATTCAAAAAGACACATGCACCCCAATGTTCATTGCAGCACTGTTTACAATATCCAGGTCATGGAAGCAACCTAAATGCCCATCAACAGACGAATGGGTCAAGAAGTTGTGGTACATTTGTACAATGGGATATTACTCCGCCACAAAGAGGAATTAAATTGGGTCATTTTTTGAGACATGGATGGATCTAGAGACTGTCATACAGAGTGAAGTAAGTCAGAAAGAGAAAAACAAATATAGTATATTAACGCAGATATGTGGAACCTAGAAAAATGGTACAGATGAACCGGTTTGCAGGGCAGAAATTGAGACACAGATGTAGAGAACAAACGTACGGGTACCAAGCAGGGAAAGCCGTGGAGGGGTGGGCAAAAATAAAAAGTTCTTAAAAAAAAAAAGATATATATATATATATATTTATATTAGAGCCGCTGCATCAAGAACAGCAGGCTCCTCCCTAATGACAAGAAGGTGGATGGTCTTTCTGTGTTCCTTTGCTCACACCCTTTGCTCGACCATTTTCGTTGTATGCCCCCAAAGACTGCAATTTTAAGAGTCTGAAATGTGGTAGAGTCACCTGATATGAGAGAAAGAGACAAAAAATCAAGTGGTGTTTTGATTCCACCTACTCTTTCTCTTAGTGAGAACATATACCATCAGTTTTGCTATAACATGACATCTGTGTTCCTAAAAATCACTGCACTGTGCAAAAATCACACAAGAAGCCCACAGGGCTGATGGGGAGAATGGGACTATGGGCAACTTCATCAGTGACACAAAATGACGCACACACACAAAAACAGTGGCACAGTTTTATATGTGTTAAATGATTAAAATACATGAATGCCACAATACATATGGCACTTCGCCTTGAAGTTTTCTGGGGAAGTGGGCATCAGAAGGGGTGCAGCTTGTGAGTTATTGTAAAGTGATAGAAATGGAGAGTTATGCGAAATTGGATGGAAAGTTGTGGCACCAGATGTGGATGAGTATGACTCATAACACATGCTGTGAACTGGGGTAGCATGCAAGCTTTCGAGGTGTGTGCTTGTGTGTGTGTTTGTGTATTTCTATGGAGCTCATTTCAGCTGGGTGGAGTTTTCTGTGTTAACCTAGTGTTTTTCACAGATGAAATCAAGCATGAACAAATGTGGAATCCGAATTATGCTCCAATTGTTCCCTGCTCTATCCCTGAATTGAAATGCATGCGTGTTTTCGAAAGGAACACTGTGATAGAACTAACTATTCGTCAGAGGGAGCATGAGATGGGAGGTAAATGTTGGAAGTTCAGTTCTCCATTGTGAACATCCCAGAGGAGCACATGTGACCAAGAACACATACGATTCCCCATGACCTCAAATGCAAGCCAACCACTTCATCTTGTGCTCCACTGAATAAAAAAATAACATGTTCTGAGTTGTGAGAAAAACATAGCTGTGTCAGATCATTATGTAGTTTCCATGTGGCCCCTTCCAAACGGATGTACATTTTTGCCTTCCACATTTATAAGGAGTCTAACTTTCACACGAGCTGTGTCTCAGTGGTGTCTTGCCTCATGTATGTATCCCAGATGTAATTTTATTCCAACACTCAAACATTATCTAGGAATTTGGGGTCTCTCTGAGAGATCTGCCTTGTGATTCAGTCATTTATTGGCATCCTTGTTGACTCACAATCTTCATGTCAGCCTTAAAGGAGTGTTGAGGTTATTCAGTCCATCCTGCTTGTTTTGTAAAAGAGGACACTGAGTTAGAGGGAAAAAGGATTTTGCTCAAGAACTTAAGTTAAAGCCAGTTTCACAAATAAGTCAGGATGCAACTCTAGAGCTTTCTTAAGGAAATGCCTAACAGTATTCCTGTTGGATCAGTGTATTTTTTACTTGTGTTAACCTGCCTTTACCTGATCCAAGAATCCAAATACTCGGATTTGGAAAAGTCATGTTAACTCTCAACATGGTACCAACTCTGCTATTTTTATTTTTGTCATGGCTGGCTGGCAGGCCACCATCCAAAATGACACACGTAATTTTATTTTTTTAATCCAGCTAGTTGTTTGTTTCTTAGTCTCTAAACACATCTTGGTAGACATGGGGGGAAACCCGAGGCATTCCTGTTACTTCTAATGTTGGTGATACTCAACTCTTAGACACCAGCCCCCTCCATGCACTTACCTTATTTTCCACCAATTCCTCCTCAAAGAAAATTTTAAAAGCTTTAATTTCTCCAGTTATACACTCAGGAAACTGGGGATACAGGTTGGTCTTAGATTGTCATTTTGGAATCCATGTTGTATCCATGTTGTGACCAGATGAACATCAGCCCATCTGACTACCTATTCAGATATATTACAGAAAACAGTAGGGAGGTAATGTCTTGGGGGAATTTATGTTTGTTCTGGCTTATTCTGGAAGGTTCTAGAAACTTCAGAACCCATTAGGCACTTGAAAAAATATCTACTAAATAAAAGTAACAGAATCTATCCAACCACCCAAAATAAGACCAAGCCACTGTTTAATTGAAATCTGAACAATTACTCTATGGAAGTATTTGAATCTAAGCATAAAAGTATGAGTAGCACAGCGACGGGTTGTGGAGAGCATATGACATTTGAGACTAGTCTGTAGACATATCTATAATGTCCTTAAAATGAGCCGTTTATGGGGGGAAGACAAGGTGATCAAGTTGAGATATTTTAGAACGTATGTGATATCAAGGGGGTGATTATATTGTTATTAATTGAGTTGTCAGTGCAGTGTATGGGGTTGTGTGTGTGTGTGTGTGTGTGTGTGTGTGTGTTCATGCACAGACACGTGTTTCTCATAAACCCATGGCTTTCCACCAAGAGGGCATTCCAAAAGAAAGAGATGAAAGAAAAATGCATAAATGCACAATAACACATGATTAAGTTTTGACCCCATAGATTGTTAACCTTCAAAGCTAACCCTGCAGTAGCACGATATTATTAGCAATAAAAGGAATTTGCTTTGCCCGTTTTTAAATTACCATAAACCGATTGACTGAGACAGAATGATGTTAGTGTTTAAGAAGTAGGACACTAGATTCTATTATCTCAGAAGCTCTGTCACCAGGCCCTCTCTGTAGTCCTGTTATCTAATTATTGGGCTTAAATTGCATTAGTGTGCTAGCAATTTGTCTACCACTGGAAAAGTAATTGACATTTGGGTTACTGCTTCATATTTGGGAGACTTGCTAGCTAGCTCCGAAGAGTCCTCTTCTGTCAGGGCACATTAGCTTAATCTTGCCTGGAAGAAACGGGAGGCTCTGTGTTTTAAGGTATGCTGCCTCTGTAGCTGGTTGCAATTTGGTATTAAAATTTCAGTTCTGTATCAAAGCTGATAAGTCACCTGAGATGAAATTGAACAAGGTTGTCATGACAAAGTAATTAATGGCATTTTTTGACTTTCAAATGACTTTAGGGGAAGCACACTTATTCTGTTCCTCTGCTTCTGCTGCCATGTTTATAAATATGTATGCACATTTACAAAACATCTTTAACTGTTGTCAGATGTTTTTGCAGGCTCCAGATTTATGGTTCCTCTGAATTAAATAGCACCGGGTACCCTTGGTATACAGTTGTGATCTGGCATTGACGGGAAAGGCAGTGACTTTCCGTCATATTTCAATCATATGAAATAGGCTTCTTCTGACACCATACATCATGGATAGGCCGTTCTCTCTCTCTCTCTCTTTTCTCATTTTCTTTGTGCAAAAATTGAAAACAGCGTACTTTGGTTATCCTATTTCTGGACTTTTTGCTGCCTACCAGTTTGGGTTTAAGAAGACAGTGATAGGTGATAAAAAAGATTCTGCATTTCTCTTTGAAGACAAGCATAAGCGATCATACTAGTCTTTGACAATGTGGCAGACGTACCTGGAATCAACAGATGGTTGGCGCCTGTAGCCCATTTACCTGAGAATAACGGCCTTCCTTCACAGGCATTGAGATTATAGTCTGGGGTAACAAAACTGACAGAAAGTAGAAGTGGCCAGTCACCATTTTCCTTAATTTGAAAATTGAAGATGAGTCTTGAAAATATTTGGAAATTGATGAAGTTGGTATTTCTCTTTTCAGGCACAGATCAAATCCACCTTGGGACAACATTTCCTGCCCGTCACTTCAGCCTCCTCTTTGCCTCTCTCCCCTGGCTCACTTTACTCCAGCCCTGCTGGCTCGCTTTCAGTTCATGAGCAAGCCAAGCTCCTTCCTGTTCCTGCTGCCAGGACAATGCACGGGCTACTCCTTCTGCCCGGACCGCTCTTCCCCGCACTCTTTGCCAAGCTAGTTTCCTCTCAGCCTTTTACAAATGCATGAAAACGTCGCCTCTTCAAAAGGTCCTTCCCTATTACCTCCTGCTCTGACCCGATTTTTTCTCCATCTCAGCTTGATTGCTGCTTTCTTGATTCTTGTTATAATACACACTAAATTATGTACTCATTTTCATTCTTTTTCTTCATCTGCTTTCCTCACTAGAACAAGGATCCACTGGGGGCAGAGGTGTTATCTGTCCTACTCGCTGCTGTATCTCCAGGAGCTGGCAATAGTAGATGCTCAATATTTTTGTTGAATGTATTAATATACCCTCCTTCAATTTCAGCCATGATATATTTTTTTAACTTTTTATTTTGAGACCCACAAGAAATGGCAAAATTAATCCAGAGGGTTACCATGTACTCATCACCCAGCTTTTCCCAAAAGTAACGTCTTAAGTAAGTACAGTACAATGTCAATTTCAGGAAGCCACACTTTAAAAAAAATCAAGGTACACTTTACATTCCATAATATGCACTCATTTTAGGGGTATATTTTGATGTTTCGACCAACGTATCCACTCATGTAAACACTACCACAAGCTTTTAAGCTAACAGTGATTTCAGTGGGCAAGTCTCATTCATTTAATGTAATCCTTTGTCATTTTATATTTTATACTGGGAAATTTTCTCTCCCCTCCCCTGATGTTCCCTTCAAGAACAACATACATTTTTAAGCACATGGTCTTTTTTTTTTTTTTTTTTTGATATCCACAGTACAGGTGAGCACATTGTAATGTACTTAACTCTTAAAATAGTGAATTGAAATGTCATCAAAAAGCTACTTTTTCTAAGTGGGTACATTTGTTTAAAAAAAAAAAAAATTGGAAGGTACACAGCCCTGCCTCAAGTTCTGTTTGGAGGTGCTTGGAAGTTTTCCCAGGACAGATTTTAGCTATGGCTCAACACACACCTGCCACACAGGCTTCTGGCTTGAGGTGCCCGTGACAGCGATCAACGTTAACCCTGCCGCTGATGGATTATTGAATATCCTTACCTTTTCCCTTCAGCCTTCTAATGCTGTTAGTGGCTTCCAAGGCTCCCGTTGTTCAGTGGAGCATTTTGCATAAGGCACACTTTATCTTTTATCTCCCGAGAAATGGCATTTAATGCAATCTATAGGAAGCCATAAATAAGGCTGATAAAATTATCTAGCGGCCAAAAGGTTGCTGCACTCATTTATCTCTGCATAATTTGGAAGCTAAATGACAAGATTAGGGAGTGGCGATCCTTTTGACAGGAGATGTTACCCGGAATGATGAGAATCAAGGTTTTTTGGTTTTGACTTTTTTTCCCTTTTTTTTTTCGGGGCAGGTGGTTAAGAGAGGGTTGAGGAAGAAGAGATGGTTCAAGGTGGTTCAGGTTTCTAAAATTGTTATCCTGGGGTGAAAGCATCCCTAAGAAATAGAATGCCATATATTGATACAATTATTTCCCTCACTGAATGAGAGTGCTCTTCCCATTTGATGTATATATGATAGAAAAGTGATGATAAAGTTTGAAAAAGTGAGTCTGAATTCTTAGTTTACTTCATAATATTTTTTCTTAACTTTAGAGGGATACTGTGGTCATTAATCTCTCATGGAATAATTATATACGTTTACCTGAAGTGCAGTAGTTCCTTTAGTTTCAATTAATAGAAACTAAATAATAGATAATAAAATATAATTATAATGTGTAATAATATATCATATAAAAGCTTCTATTTTGAGACTACAGTAAGAGTATAATCCCATTTTAATAAAATTATTATTCAAAATTTTCTAATCACTGGTAATGATATTTCTGGATGGGATATGGAAATTTTGAAATCTTTTTTCCTTTTTATATATGTGCTTTGCTTAATTTTTTTTTGGTGAAAACAAACATCTATCACAGTGAAAGAAAAGGTTATAATCGTTAAGAGGAATGTTACTTCAGGGATGAAGTGAACATAAAGGGCATCTTCGTTTATTTTTTCATTCAACAAACACATATTTAGGGCCTGTGGTGTCCCTGATACTTGACTATACATCTTAGTAGAAGGTGAAATCCACCAGTTCCCTGCTCCTTTGGAGCTCACCTCTTATCTGTCTCCATCCTGGGCTAGGGACCCCTTACAGACAGTTTTTCTCTTCATGAATTTTCTCTTCATCTCACAAAATGCATGGTATAAATCAATCAGCAAATATCTACTACTGTGTCCTATGGAAATGTTCGCACAGTTACACATGGTGGGCCTATGTTATTTGGCCTGCAACTTTAAAAATTTAAGTTAATTGCCACTACTTTAAGCATCAGGACTTTTCACAGAAAAAAAATCAGCATTTCTGGCTCTTTTGGAGAAATTGGAATTTTTGACAAAACTGGATTCCCATCATATCAGGGCAATGATTGGTGTCGAGTGGTGGCTGCCTCTTTTTCTTGGGGCATATCCTGCTCCTTTTCCCCCAGTCCCCACCACTCCCTGTAGTGTTTCCCTTACATTGAGGTTTAGTGTCTGTTTATCACAAGGCCATTAATACACTGGTATCATTTATATACTTCCCTCATTTTTGTGACGTGACTGGGACATTTAGGCATTTGTATTTTTTGCTCTTTATCTTACAATCTGAAGGGGAATTTTGAAAATATTTGTCATATAAAATTGGAAACCTTTCCAAAATTTTTGAGAAGGTGTGTGGACATCTTAGAAAGTGTTACTTCCTGCACAGAATGGGATAAACTGGGGACAGGAGAAGTCATAGCATGTACGTTACAAGTCCTAGCTGAACAAACCCTCATTTCTTAGGGGGGTTGTTTGGTGTGAAGCTGTTGAAGAATGTGAAAGCATCTTCACAGACGTTGCAAAGCACCTGTAAGATGGGCGCCCTTTCTTGGAATTGACAAGCTCTCCCTCCTGTTGGCCCTTGGCATGCGGTTTATGTTCCCTAGGGTCTGTGTGCTTCCTTCACATCAGTAGAGACCCTTGCTTACCTTTAAAGAAACTTAGCAAGGAGTTAAAAATGCAAATTGCTTCCAGACTTCCTATTAGTTGGTCTATTTTCTTAGTTTGAACTGAACCTCCTGCTGTCTCATCTAGCATATGTACGTTTCTGAGGTGAGAGGGATGGCAGTGCAAGCAATTTGCAGGTAGAGCCAGATGTTATTAAGCTTTGAAAACTCTGAACATACAGGTGTATGGGATGCATCGCCAGTACTGAGGTCCTTACCTTCCTGTACCCTAATGCTCAACCCACTTTCTTCCTCGGATCTTCCCAGCTCTCAAGGAAGCTGGGAATGGAAGGGAGGAGCAAGCCACAAACGCTGCCCTGAGGTGGACTGGGAACCAGACCATGTCTCAGATCCTTTCAGCTGAGACAGGTGTTCTAGCTTCTCATCCGACAGTAGGACAGAGCGAGTTCATAGATGCATGGTATTAAAGTCTTCACTCCATTTCTTATTAGCTCCATTGCCTAATTCTTTTTAAAAATATTTTTTCAGTTTATTTCAATATGTGAAGCTAACCAATTCCTCTCACATAATGAAAACCTATAAAAATCATCAATAGAGAATTCCCTTGTAGTCCAGTGGTTAGGACTCCACGCTTTCACTGCCCAGGGCCTGGGTTCAATCCCTGGTTGGGGAACTAAGATCCCACAAAATGCGAGGCATGGCCAAAAAAACAATCATCAGTAGCTACAGTCAATGTTTTATAATTGTCACAAAATGCTTTCCCAATAACTTAAAAAAAATTCATAGCCCCAAAGAATTGACTAAGGAAGCCAAAAATGAATTTCATAAGAAACAGATTTGAACAGCCATTTGAAATACTAGACATTTTCCAAAATAGTAAAATACGCACTAGTAAAACTTCAAATTCCAATAATGCTATAATCTCCCTCCAAAAATAGTTGTTAAATATAAATATTACTGCTTTAGATAAGTAATGAAGATGGAACCATCTGGTGAAAATTGGTTATATGTTAAGCACTTGAAATTAAAAAAATTGAAATCTCTGAGAATAAGTATATCTCTAGTAAATCATTAGAAACCTGACTAGAAATAGCTCCCTAAATATGACTGTTAGTACAGGAATCTCCAACACTTTTTTAAATTGAAGTATAGTTGATTTACAGTGTTGTGTTAGTTTCAGGTGTACAGCAAAGTGATTTAGTTTTTTATATATATATATATATATATATATATACACACACACACACATATATATGTTCCTTTTCAGATTCTTTTCCATTATAGGTCATTACAAGATATTGAATATAGTTCCCTGTGCTATACAGTAGGTCCTTGTTTATTTTGCGTATAGTAGTTAATCCCAACCTCCTAATTCTTGCTTGGTCCATACAGATTTCTGTTAGGCTCCACCCGTGAGGGCCAGCACACCTGCTGTTCTAAGTGGCAAGAGCTTGTCTCTTGGAGCTTTTTAAATAAATATGTAAATATATTATACATTATTTAAAGGATTTTATTTTCCATCTCCAGAGAGAAACACTGCAAAGTTAGAAGTTTTACAAAGGTCTAATAATAATCCTTGATTCTTAAAGACGGGGGCACAAACTTTTCAACACCATATAATCCTCAAGCTAAGTGTTGCAGAGGAGGGAAAATATCTTTTTCCTCTGCCTTCTAAGTTCTCAAATGTCACAATAGACAGACTAACAGGAGGCACGCATACAGATTTATTTAAGTTTCACGTGGCTCGGGAGCCTTCATAAGGAAGTGAAGACCCCGAGACATGGTTACACCTGAGTGTTTTTACACTAGGTTTGAGGGAGAGTGGAAAGTCGGGGAAAGATGTGTTGGAGCGGGGGGGCGGGGAGCTGAGTGTAAGAAACTGGGGGGAACTTAGTCTGTTCGTCCAGATTCCTCTCTGTGTCCCTCTGTCTTTGGAGATAAGGATGCTCCTCCCCTCTGGGTTTGGGAGGGCACCTCTCACATGAGAGTTTTATGAACTGTTTCAGAAGGTCAGAAAGTTTTTCCTGCTCATGCCATTTCTCAAATTCCTTCAGCCTGAAATATTTAATATGCCAAGGTGCCATATTTGGGGCAGCATGTCCTGAATCCTGTCACTGTGCAGCTACTCCAGTGGGACTGGGTCAGCCCAATGGCTTCACTTTCTCCTAGGACAACGCAAGGCCTCCTTTTTTCCAGAGGCAATGTATTCCAGCTCCGCAGTTGAGATCTTTACTGTTGCAGGACAGACTGAACCAAGTGAGGGGGACAATCATTGCTTTGGTTTTGACCCTGAAAAAGACATAGATGGCACCTGGATAACCTGTTCTTATGAAAGATCAAGGAAGAGCTTAGACTCTTCCTTCAGGGACTGTGGCCATGGCATACTTGGGGAACATGCCATATTCTGTTTCCATGGGATTGATTTTAGCAACAGTTGAGCTTCTGTATTTGTTAGCTGCAAGTGACAGAAAACTTGAACAACGTGACTGTAGCAATAGACTGATCTCCTTCTTTCTCAAAACAAGCTGACATAGGTGCTGATTTCCTATCTTCCAGAATATATAACAGGCTATACATTCTAAAAGTATGCAAGATATATACTACACAGTATTCAAAATTACACAGATATATAGATGTGTCTATGTGTGTATGCATTTAAAAAATATTCACCACTATGATAATGGAGTAGTTTATTGGGTTTTTATAAGTGAAGATTTCTACATAGAAGACATTTTTAGACCTTTTTCTCCCCAAAGAAACATGTAGTGTATCTTCAATCTGAAAAAAAAAAAAAAGGCCAATAATAAAGAAATCCCTCTGTTATTAATGGGGAATTGAAGAGCCACCTACTTAGAATAATCGTTTTACATAATGAAGCAGACCTGAAAGGCCTTTCCTGTTAAGAGTGAAATATGCTAGTTTTATATTCACCGCTGTGGTCAACTGGAGACAACCGTGCGTGATGACCTTGCAGCCTTGTAAGAGGTTGGTCACCTCTTATGAGTCATTTTGAACTCTAATCCTCAAAATGCAGATCTGGTCACTGACTGTAATTTCTATTTATTACTGTATTTTTGCATTTAAATACAGAAGCAGTATATATTGATTTTCCACTTTCTGTCTTTTTGGGGGAGGGAGAGTAGCTTAAACAGCTCTTCCTTGAACCTTCAATTATTTCTTTCTAGGTGGTCCTGTAAAATGCTGTCACGTACATGTATTTTGATTGTATCATCTTGGTGACCTCAGTGGGTAAACGGGATCTCTGAAGCTTCCCCCCAACCTGTTCTGGCCACACTGGTCAGATATACAGCCTGCATGGTCAAAATCTTCCTAGGAAGCCACCTCAGCTGCATTTGAACTCCCTTGATAGAATCTCTTGCTGCTTTGTTATTCAAACAGGTCCTTCCGTGTCTGGGTGTCAGTCTCATTGACTTTGATCTCTCCCTACCCTTTTGTCTACTGTGCTAAACTTTTTCTACTCTAAGGCCAGAGTTTCTCAACCTCAGCACTGTTGACATTTTGGGCTGAATAATTCTTTGTTAGTGGTTGAGGGAGGTAGGGGTGGAGGCTGTCCTGTGCATTGTAGGTTATTTAGCAGCATCCCTGCTCTCTACCCACTAGAGGCCAATAGCATCCATTCCCTAGTTGTGATAATCAACATGTCTCTGGATATTGCCAGATGTCCCCTGGGAAGCAAAATCACCCCTGGTGAAGAATCATTACTCCAGCCATCTCTCAGACCTCTTCACCATCCACTTCCTTACTTGTCTGTTGTACTCCACCAGCATGGTGGTGTCCATTTTCTCAGGTGGACCAAGCTCCTTCTTGTCACCAAGATATTCCATGTCGCAGTGCTGTTTTCTCCTCCTCCCTCTCCTTTCCCCGTCTCCGTGGGTTATTTCTCAGAATCTTTAACATGCTAATATGCATTAGGAATCTCCAAAAATGTGAGCTAGAGTGATAAATGATAGAGATGAAGTGATAGTGGTTGAGGGCCTCCTGTCCTAAATTTATTTACTTGACCATGAACTCTCTCCCAGCCCCCACACATGAAACGCGCAGTTGTAAACATACGATTGAAAACATTCCATTCCCTTCTTTCCTTAAAGATGCTGCCTCCTCCATAAAGTCTCCTTCTCGTCCTTCAAGTGGAAGGGACATTTTTTTTCTCTTCTAGATTTTTTTTTAGCACACTTCTGTCCCTCCCTCCTTATGGACTGTTTATCCTGTCTGATGATCGTGTAGGCACATCTCATTTTCCGGGAGCACACAAGCGCTTTGAAAGCAAGTATTCTGCCTTATTCAACCTGGTGTGCTTTCTTGCATGTAGAAGGGCTACATAAATATTCCAATCAGTCGACTGTCTTCATAACCCAGGATGAACCCACTTGCTATTCTTCCCATTTCTGAGATCCATCAGATGATCACAGCAGGGTGAAAGGTAGGGATGATTCTCAAACTGTAAAATAAAACCCTAAAGCGTTTAAGCATCTAGAAAGCAGAGATGACATCTATCATGTGTGTATCCACTCTGCGGATCCCTGAAAGGAAACAGGCACAAGTGATCCCACTTGTTGGAAGAATAGATTCTTTTTATTTTTTTTTGGCTGTGTCAGATCTTAGTTGCGGCATGCGGGATCTTCGTTGCTGCACGTGAGCTTCTCTCCAGTTGTGGCCCACGGGCTCCAGAGCAAGTGGGCTCTGTAGTTTGAGGTACACAGGCTCTCAAGTTGAGGCGTGTGGGCTCAGTTGCCCTGCGGCATGTGGGATCTTATTTCCCTGACCAGGGATCGAACCGGCGTCCCCTGTATTGGAAGGTGGATTCTTAACCACTGGACCACCAGGGAAGTCCTGGAAGAATAGATTCTAACTGATGGTTTCAACCTTCTCCAACTCCATCAGGGCCATCTTTTCATCTGAGTGGCTGCACCAGTCAAGAGCGCTATGTGTTTTATTTGACTTAGCCTGTTTTCCTGATTAGCCTCTGCTAGGGATGTTAATGAGCTACAGTTTCAAACTCTCAAGTGAGCCGAAGCCAAGTATAAGTATCCTACAAATTCAAATGGTAACTGGAATTTTGCAACCTTGGCTTTTATTTTGTCTTCTTCCAGCTTAAACAGCTCCTCACTCCCGGTTATAATCTCTGATCCAGCTTCTGTTTGTGCCTCTTTATCTCCTAAAGGCTCCTAGGGTACTTGAAAACTGGAAAGCATGTGCTCTCTTTCTTCTACATATATGCCTGCGAATGATTTATATTTTTAAATGTGGCTTTCCTTGAATGTTGACTTCTGAAAACTTTTCCTATTTCACTTTATTTTTTTCTCCCTTGGAAACTCTTCTTTGATAACCAGCCTGGTCTTCTGTTCTTTCTACTTTCCTTCTGACTATTCACCTTTTGCCCACTTAGACGGAAGCTCTTTGGTGTCTGCTTGGAATTTTGGCAGTGCGAGTTCAAAAGAAAGCCCTCTTGAGGTAACCTGTACTGACATATCCGCATCTTAACACAAAGCTTTGCTGGATTAATGGGTTGGCTGGAAACGTCTCTTTGCTTCAGTCATTTTCACCTCTGCGTTATGAGGGTAGCGTTCTGTCTGTTCATTTGGGGGATTTTTTTTTAATATAAAATCCATCCGAATCTAGAAACAAGTGTTATTTTATTGAATGTCCCACTTTCAGAGGTGTGTTGGAGAACAAAAATGTTGCCAAAGAGGCTGACCTCTACTACTGTATTTCCTTTGTTTGAATATGCATGCATTTCCCATAGTTTGACTTTCGGAAGTGGAGGAAGCGGTTATAAAGTTGATATTTCCTACAGTCTCTGTGCTTTCTCAGAACTGACAAAATGTGCTAGTAAAACATTTAACTGTTAATAGGAAGCTGCTAGGATTGAGCTCTTGTTGAGGAGAATATCAGGGAAAAAAGTGAAGAGCGAGGAGTTGATTTGCAATTTAACTCCCCTCCGCCTCCCTTTGCCTCCAAAAGCTGACGGGCACCACCTGTATGTGGATGTGGACACACCCCATCACAGGACTTCACACTGCCTGTTCGCAGTGTCCGGGTAACCTGCTTATCTCAGGGCATGAAGTATTAGCACAGGTGCCTGACAAATCTGCTGAATGAATGCACGCGTGAGTGACAAGTTGTACCATCAGTGCTGAAAGGAATTTTGACCATAATGTGTTCTTCCCTTTAGTGCGAGTAGTATCGGTCCAATATATGTTATTATTATTATTATTATTTTTTTTTGCGGTACGCGGGCCTCTCACTGCTGTGGCCTCTCCCATTGCGGAGCACAGGCTCCGGACGCGCAGGCTCAGCGGCCATGGCTCACGGGCCCAGCCGCTCCGCGGCATGTGGGATCTTCCCGGACCAGGGCACGAACCCGTGTCCCCTGCATCGGCAGGCGGACTCTCAACCACTGCGCCACCAGGGAAGCCCAATATATGTTATTTTTATCAGTTTATTTGTTGAACCCACGCACATTTTCAGTGGAATAATATTAACGAATGCCCATCCGTGCCTCTTCGTCATGCCAGATGAATTCTAGAGATAAGTATATGAAGATGATTAGCTACTGGCTTGGCTTGTTTTTAATAAGAGGAAAAACTTGCTTTTGCTACATCTGGCTCACAACATACAGGATATTGTGGTTCCAAATGGAAAATTTCTGGCAATGGAATTAAATAATATCATCCCTTGAAACTTCCAAAAGTTCCCAATATCCTTCTTCAGATATTTCATCAGCTAATACCAAAGCCAGAATCTCCATTAAACTTATTAGTAAGTCCCAAATGGAATTAGTTGAGGCAAAAAAGGAAAAAGAAAAAAATCCTAATTATACCTTTTCTTCCTAAGTGCAGCATGCAAGCGTGAATGTGGTATTAACTATGATTTTCAACATGAAAGCATACAAGTCAGGTTATAAAGGTCAGTTGTTTATATGTCAAAATTGAGGCATACTGGGGAGCTACTTGATGACTCAGGGACCACATCTGTGAAACAGGTACACATTTATGCTGATATGCTGAATCACCAAGAGGAGGCGATAAAGAAATCAAATGTTAAATCGAGAGCAGAAGTCAGTTTGTGGTTGATGATTTTGGCATGTCCAGCACAGCCTCTGCTACTTTTCCTTTGGCAAATGTGCATTGGTCATATCTGGGCTTTATGTTCTGTTGATCAAGTGATGTTCTCTTCAAATGAGAATTATGTTGTAGAGTGACCTTGAGTAATTTCTTGACCTCTGAATTCCTTTACCTGTCAAATGAGGATAGGTTAATCCTCATAAAGGATCATGATAATGTGTGGAAAGCTCTTAGCAGAAAACCTGAACATGTAATTGGTGTCCAATAATAAGTATATGTATGTGGGTATCAATATCAATCATCTATCTATCTATCTCTATATGTACCTATAAATATTTCTGTCTATACATCTCCATACATATATACAAATGTAGTTATATATCTATCATCTGTCTGTATGTGTCTCTATGCACACACAATACATATGTATAATACATACATTTAGTTTACCTTTTTTTTTTTTTTTTAATTAATTTATTTATTTTTTTAGCCACACCATGTGGCTTGTGGGATCTTAGTTCCCCAACCAGGGATTGAACCCAGGCCATCTGCAGTGAAAGCATGGAGTGCTAACCACTGGACTGACGGGGAATTCCCTAGTTTACTTTCCTGAAGTGCTAATTAACTGGCACAAGTTCATGAACATTTCATCCCTTGTCTTTATGGGACTAAAAGAATTGTGCTGAGAAACAGTGTTGCCTCTTTTCACTGCCCTCCCTAATGTAGATATTAGGCTCATTCCCTTATTCTTTTAGACTCAGCTAGCACGGATCTACTCGGTTCAGAAGCCTCTACTGACACTGGAGGGATCTACTGGGTTTACAAGCCTCTACTGACAGAAGATGGACTTAAAGCTTGACCTGAGCTGTCCTCCTAATGTCCCAGTCCTGTAGATTATACTGACTTGTGATCCCTTGATAATTTGTAATTCATGTTGTTAATATTATCTCTCTCAACCAACTAGATCTTTTGATTAACCGGAACACAATCAAAATTCCAAAAAGACTGTTTTATTGTAGTCATTTAACTATGTTTAATGAGCTGTTTCTTCCAAGAGATCCAAAATGGTTTGCAGTGTGTTTTTATTAGAAATGCATTTTTCATTAAAAAAGTAACATAACACTATCACTAAACCCCTAATGGATAATTATGAAGAAAATAAAGATATTTATCATAATAACATCAGCATTAAATTTGTGGTATATTCCTTCCCATGTATTCTTTAATTTATGTGGCTTTGATCATAATGAGCATGAATTTTTGATTTTTTAAAAAATGAAACATTGTCTCATAGGTACCTAGTGATCTAGTTCCTACAGCCATAATTTTAAATAGGTGTCAAATACTTCATTGAGTGTTTGTGTGTGTGTGCGTGTGTAAAACTATAAAATATTGAACTGCTATTCTATTAGGGAGAATTAAATTTTACCTTTTTTATTCTAAATAATGTTCCAATGAGCATCTTTTCATTGATTTAAGATTCTTTCCTTAGGCCAGATTCCTAGAATGCAATTATAGGATCAGGGAAAAGGGAATATTCTATATGGCTCTTGATATATATTTCCAACTTGCTTTTCAGAGGGTTCATACTAATTTACAAAGCCACTAGCAAAGGATATAAGTACTAGTTTCTCTACGTCCCCACCAGTTGTGGGTATTATAATTACTTTAACATTTTGCTAATAGGAATTATATCATTGCTGTTTAATTTGAATTTCTCTGATTACTAGTTAGGTTAGTTATTTTAATATGCTAAATCTCTGGGTACATTTTCTTAATAGAGATCTGCCTTGTGTTTTAAACAGTTCAGCTGCCTAGATTACACTTAGCACGACTTAAAGTTCCATGCATCAAACAAAACAAAAATGCGTATGCATTTTCAAAGATTGTATTATATAATCTGTGTTAGTCTATGTTCTAATGTATCATCCAAAAATTTCTGTTACTCACTAGGATGAGCTTGAGCAAAATCAATATATGAGAATTGATTTACTTCCCTTATTCTCTGTAATAAGGGGAGTAGTGATCCTTCTCTCTTGATGTTCCTTCTTGATTTTCTAATAATTAATTCATGCACATGGTACCAAATTCAAGATGTACAAAGAGTATATAGTGAAAGGCAAGGACTGACTTAAGACATATTGGTATCTAGGAAGATGGGTTTCCAAACAGCAGCCCAAACATTTACCCTGATGAGAATGAATGTTTTAGAGTAGAGAGATATTTCTTTTTAAATACCAATGTGAATGCTATAAAATAACTCTTCCAAGTTCTTGCTGCCCATGTGAGGCAAAACCACAAGTTTCCAACTTGAAAAGTTATTTCCAACATTCTACTTTGTTGTCTCTCACTATAGAGGCTGAAAAGCCAATATTTTTCTATCCCCAACTTTCTTAAAACTTCCTTGAGACAAAAACATGATAAAAAGGATTAGACAAGAGTGGTATGCCTGTTCCCTTTCCTCCTTCTCCCTGCCTGGAGCAGAGAAGTGATGACTGGAGCTGTGGCAATCATTTTCTGTCCTTGAGGAAATGTGAGGGGAACCACGGATACATCATCTCTGACACAGCAACCACCTTCTTCCAGATGAGATCTTCTCTAACTTGGTGCACATTAAAATCACCTGAAAGGTTTCATTAACGCACAGATTGCTGGTCCCCTGCCATAGAGATTCTGGTTCAGCTGGTCTGAGGTGGGGTGTAAGACTTTGTGTTCCTATCAAAATTTCAGACAATGCTGATGCTCCAGGTCTACAGCCCACACTTGGAGAAGGAAAGTGCTAGACTTACATGAGAAAAATAAAGCCCTATTTTTCAAAGCCACTGCAATTGATGTTGCTTGCACCTGAAGTCTATATTAACTGATTTGCCCGCTAGGTCCACTTATTCCTGCTTCATGTGCACCATTAACTCTGAAAAGACATGTGAAGGTCAATCTAATTGCATGTACATGAAGATGACAGCATTGGTCAATGGTCAAGAGTGATCAAGAGTCTCCCACTCCAGGGACTTCCCTAGTGGTCCAGTGGTTAAGACTCTGCACTTCCACCGTGGGGGGCATGGGTTCAATCCCTGGTCAGAGAATTAAGATCCCACGTGAGGCGCGGCCAAAAAAAAGAAAAAAAGGAGTCTCCCACTCCAGGAAGTTTGGCCTGTTCCCAGTCTTCTGCACATGCCTCTTCGTTTCTGGGAAGTGATGAGCTATAGGAGGAAAAGAGTGGAAGAGTTTGAAGGTGATCTTTAAAAATGGAAGTAATAACAGCCACACCCCAATTACGGGCTGCTGAACTAGGAGAGTATTGTAAAAAATAACGGTGTCCTTGTTCTGAAAGCTTGGTACCAAAAGCTGCAGAGTTTGAGGTCCACACAAATTCAGCCCACATCCTCTATCCCACCTCCTGGTTTGTCTTTGGAACATACAGAGCTTGGTTGTGAAGCCCTTTCTCCAAGGATTAATTGAATCAAGATCAACCCTATCTGGAATGTACATTTAATACTTGGGAATGATGTCAATAATATATGTAAGAGATTTTTATATTAGATAACTGCTCATTAAAAGTCATTCCTTTCCTCCAGGGTTTTAAAATAGAAAGTATTCACCTTTTGCAAATGAGGATAGTGAAATTTACTTTAACTCATGCTACAATGAAAACTGGAAGAAAGGGAATTGCTCACAATACAATATGACTCCACAAAATTTGCATAATTTAGGCATAAAATGTAATACCCTGCTCACACTCTTTTGTCTTGAATGAAATTGGTTTTCAAGTAACGTGTGGGGAATCATAACCAGCTTTAGCGAAATGGATAATGTCAGAAAGCAAAAGTTCCTATTAGCCTAGGAGGCATTGCCTAGTACGAATCCAGGGTACCGCATTTCTGACAAAGTTTGTCTTGTGATTTTATGTAAAGGACTTTGTGGAATTAAATGAAACATTTGGGCCATGCATTTTGAATATTGAATGGAGTAATTAACAATTTGAGACCTTAATACAATCTTTTTCTAGAATTCTTAGAATCACTGGGTGATCGTTATGCTAAAGATGTTAAAAACGACTTAAATTCCTGTAAATCCTTCTGTCCAAAGAGCACAAAATTCTTCTTGCAATTTAGTATTTCAAATAAATTTTCAGTGATGTAGGGGGAAGCTGCTGGGTATTTCCTACTAAACAGATACTGAAACTGAGGTTCAGAAAAGGAATGCATCTCCCTAGGCCATATGTGGAAGTGTTAGAATTTAAGAGCACAGAATTTCTAATCTTGTCATGTGAACTGGTCCTTTCATTGGTAGGGGTAGTATAAACATCTAAAGAATTACTCACTGAAAGCATTGGCCTCCAAGAGCATTTTCTTCATTAACCTCTTAAGTGATTTGTATGAGTTTAAGTGTTGTCATTTTCTATTCACTTGTCAGCTGTGGGCCTTGACCTTCACTTTTCTTATCTTTAAAGTGGGGATGATACATATTCCTTCTGAGATTCTAACAGGTGAAAGAGTAATAATATTATTATTCTCTCACATACCTTTCTGTTGCAGACACTCTTAGTTTTCAACACGGGGCCTCCTCAAGCCTGCGTCAATCTACATTCCCTGGAGGCTCTTTTAAAACACACCCCCAGATCTTTTGACTGGGTAAGTCTGGAATGGGGCCTGAGAACATGAATTTTTTAAAGGTCTCAGGTGATGCTGATGCTGCTTGTCTGGGGACCACACTTTGAGAACCACTGTTCTGGCCCTGCCCATTCTCAATTTTTCTGTTTTTGTTAGGCATGACAGTGTTTCCATTTAAAACAAAACAACAGCGACAAACCTTGATTTCCAAGGATTTTTTGCAACTGGGGGTGGCCATGGAGCCAATGATACATAAGTAATGTCTGCAGGAAGCTTTACTAAGCTGGCACAAGCCTTCATGCTTTTTCTTGCCTGGAAGGAGTATTCTATTCAGAAAATGGAGCAGCCGTCTCGTGACCATGAATCAGGAGGCCAGTTTTGGTAGAGACACGGGAATATTGAAGAATCAATTTTTTAAGAGTAGCCGCAGGAGCCACCTCCAAATGCCTGTTCTGTGACACAAAATAGCTAGGTGGTTACCAACTGTAACAGTCCTTCTCCAATTTATTTTTCATGCATACCCACAAAGCTGTTTAATAAAAGTGGAGATAAAGAGGAAAAGTGATTGGCATTTATTTTATTTCATTCATTTATTTATTAACATCTTTATTGGAGTATAATTGCTTTACAATGTTGTGTTAGGTTCTGTTGTATAACAAAGTGAATCAGCTATAGGTATACATATTATCCCCATATCCCCTCCCTCTTGCATCTCCCTCCCACCCTCCCTATCCCACCCCTCTAGGTGGTCACAAAGCACCAAACTGATCTCCCTGTGCTATGTGGCTGCTTCCCACTAGCTATCTATTTTACATTTCGTAGTGTATATATGTCAATGCTATTCTCTCACTTCATCCCACCCTAACCTTCCCCCTTCCTTGTGTCCTCAAGTTCATTCTCTATGTCTGTTCTTTATTCCTGTCCTGCTCCTAGGTTCATGAGAACCTTTTTTTTTTTTTTTTTTTTTTTTATTTTTCTTAT